>NW_009601395.1:324-13975 GCF_000690535.1 Cariama cristata | reverse complement strand
TGTAATTGTGAGTTAAAAAGGAGCATTGTAACCTAAAGGGGAGATAGGGTTTGGTTGATGGCAAAAAGGTGAGGGAATGAGTGTCTTGCCCCGGGAGTGGCATGGCTGGAGGAGCTCTCCTGTGCGGCAGGGAATCAAGACAGGGTATAGGTTGAGCGCACGATAACAGAAAACACCAGAGAAGTAGCAAAAACTCTGTTAAATGAAGAAACCGCTTTCCCCAGCTAATGAAGGTGCTTGCAATTTCATTCTAAAAAGGGTGAAAATGGGAGGAAGAGGAGGAGTGGGCACTCTTTCTCATTAAAATCCTTCCTTAGGCTGCCAACTACACACCCACACTCTGACTGCCTATTTATTTGCCATGGCTGGGTGGTTTAAGTATGTAAGAAAGAGAACCGGCACAGGAAACCCAGGGCCTTGACTTGCGTTTTGTCTGCATGGACCACCAGAGCTCAAACCCAACGCACACCTGCCTTTGCACTGACCCTTGCGGAGGGCACCAGTCCCAGAGACCACAGTGTAAAAAACGTGTGACGTTAACATCAGTACCAAAAGTATGGTTGTTATTAGCGGCATTTTACCCTGTTTTGTACTTCACACCCCAAAGACGCTTCCTTTCCCTTTGAAGCAGGAGCCCTTGCTCCTCTCCTGCTTCCACACACACACATACTTGCTTTAACTCTGTTCCCAGAAAAAGGGAAAGAAAAGGCAGTTGAATTAGACAGAAAATATTTGTTTCTTCTCATGGGAAAGGCCTAGTATTTTTCAGTTAGCCCAAATACATTCTATCAATTATCCTTGTTATGGTTGAACTTTAGAAGAAGCTACAAGTTTTTCTTCCAGGGAGTTACTCTAAATCGAGCCTGCTCTCTTTCAAAATCAGAGGCACAAGCGGTATCAGAATTGAGGTAGACAACATCTCAATACCTCCACACCTGAGAAAAATCTGAAGGTCCTGCTAGTCTCTTACCTTCCCTTCAGCCTCTTTTTCTCTGACTGGCTGAAAAGCAGGCTTACTAAAAGATTTGCAACTTCTCTTACATTTTGATACTTGTATTTCTTTTACGCAGTTGGTTTCAAAGCACACCAGTTTCTAGTAACCTTCTCCATTAAAAATAATGCTTGTTTCTGAGCTGAATTCAAAATGGAGGGTAGACCATCTGTGGAAAATCTCCTCTCTTGGTCTTATTTAAAAAAAAAAAAAAAGTCATGTTCTGAGTCTGCTGTAGGCTAGTCCCTCAGTTCTAAGGGCACAACCCTGGGCTGAGCAGGGCTACAGCTCATTTTTAGGCACCTGACCCTCCCAGTCCAAACTGCGGCTCTGTTACTTGCCTGAACTTCCTCTTTCATGGATGGAGAGACTTGTGTCAGGGTGGGCTCCACCGTAACCCACACGGTGAGAGAAAAGCCACCAAAATTAGCTGTGACGGCTATTGGTTATATGTGCCTTTAGAAAGGGGAGCGTAAAGACCTGCCTTGACAGCTACTGAGCCTGCAAGGTGCAGTCACAGGCAAGGTGCTCTCAAGTGACATGAGAGTCTTTAGGACTAAATAGACAGGCAGGGGTCAAGGTGTGAAGAAGCATCTCCTTGTGACCAGGTAAAGCTTGCTGCTGCTAGGAAAATCACTAAGTTGCCTGGAAGCAACAACCAACCTGGTGAGACGTGGTATAGAGGGGAAGTATATAAACTTTTAAAAATTTCTATTCTGTCTGTTTTCACTGCTTTGAGCTCTTTCTAGTTAAAAAAAGTTCTTGGCTTTTGTTTTAATCAAATTTGGGTTTGGTTTTTTGGTTGGGTTTTGTTGTTTAAAAGCCCTTTGGTCACTTTGAGGAGCTCACTGCTGGGAAGAGATCTAGCTGTGGCCAGCAAAAGGTACTAGCATATTAATCAATGGGAAATAGCTAAAGATTGGCAGCAGTTGCTTAACTTCTTTGACTTCAAATGATGTAGGTACTTGGCTCGCAAGCCTGACTCCTGCCTTGGACTACTCCCTTATTTCTTAAAATACTCCTTCTGTTAATACTGTCTTTTGAGCACCAGAAACTGGTAAGAAACCAACTGGCACAGGGGAGACCTAAGTTAATTTGCTTTTCATCTTGATAAAGAAATGGAGACTAGATCCACTCATAAGAGCCTGTAGTCTGATCTTTACCAGTACCCAACACCAAAACATCTTCAGATGTCTCCAAACCCAAAGGGAAGGAGGTACCTTCTTATGGACCAGAATTAAAGCCCCTAAGCTTGAAGAGGGAGACTTGTTTATCCACATTATCCCCAGTCGGTTAGCTTCCAGCTGCATTTGTAGTTAGGAATAAATGCACACAAACTGAATTTACCAACTCCCCTCATTCAGGCACACGAGTATCAGCCCACTTTCAGTCACCATAGACATAAATTTGTTCCCTTTTTATTTACGGCTGTATCACTGAAGATAGTTGTTGTGAATCCCACTTTGAAGATCCTTCCCACTCGTGGCGCATACAGCCTTGATGCCTAACTCCAGGTTGAGGCAATAGTACCAAGATGCCTAAAAGTTAGAGCTCCCTTGGTGGCTTTAGCTCATAGCACTCAGAAGTACAGTTAAAGCCATGGCAGCTATGAGGATTTAAGCATCCCTGATGATAAGCAGTAAAAAGGGGTTTACAAAAATTTCTTGGTGATTGTCGAGATAAATCTGTTATTGTCTGGAAGATGCTCAGATAGTCCAGAGGAGAAGCAGGGGAAATGTACATACTAAACATATTATATCCTGTAAAACTAAGCAATATATCTCTCTGGATCTGAAAACAAGCAGCTTGCCTCAAGTGTGGGAAGCTGGAGACACTTAAACTATTTAGAACAATTTCTCCTTTTACACGTTTTTCCTACATGTTTAATCTAATTTTCCTGTTATCCTTGTGCTCAGGTTGCACTTGGTAACGTTCATAGTAATTGAACTCATCGGTAGCATATACTGCATATAGAGCTTTGCTTTTTATCTGCCACATACCATCACTACGCACATTTATCTTGGATCTTAATCCAGTCAGAAAGGTGTGAAAATCTGTAAATATAGGTTTTAGTGTCCCCAATCCTGCTAGCATTGATAGCAATATATAACCGTGTGTTATCATAACTCCCTCCAAAACAACAGCTAGACCTGATGCAATAAAAGCAATCTCAAAAACCCCCACCTTTTCAGCCACTGAGTATCTTCAGCATGACGATTAAAAGTACTTAAAACACTTTCAGTAGCGCTTCAGTAGTTGAGGCACTTATCTATCCTGAATCTAAGGATACCACATCATTTTTGCTTTGGAAAAACCCTTTTCAGGTTCATGCTCTTGGTGAATGACGGAGATAATTTGGAGTGCTAACGGGGCTGCTGCTGCTAAACAGCCACCTGAAAATAAAAAATAAAAGACAATTTAACTGTAATCCCGTGTCGTCAGGCTACTGTCTCCCATGCAATACAAAGTACGTAGTTTGCTTTGGTCAACCCACTGAAAATCGTTTCCCCAGTTTTTCTCACCATGTTGAAGGCCTTTTTTGTTCACCTTCGCAGTACCATAATAGGTCTCCTAAGACACTGAATATATGAGTTATGAGGAGAATAGTGAGAGGGAGGAGTATGTGTGTAGGAAGCTTGTATTAAGGCACATGAAAAAAAATTCCTAAAATTCAGGAGGGAAAAAAGGACAGATGGATTTTTTAGTAAATACTGTTGCTTCGCATCTCCTTGGCTCTGTAAGGGAAAACATCTTCTACTGAAAATAGTAACAGGACTGAGAAGGTACCAATATATCTGAGGGTATAAAATGAGGTGTGAACTATTGAAAAAGATAACTCAAACTGTGTTTGCCAGAAAACAGCCAGCATATCGTACCAGGAGGCCAGGGGTTAATCTGGTGGTAAATACAGGGTACATGCCTTGGGAAAAAGATTCGAGCAGCAGAATACTTAAATGATGAGGTGCAAATCTAGTAGCTGCACCTCCAACAACATACTAAGCACAAAAATATTGGTATAGTATTTCCATTTCCAGCTTGGTAAACAACCCTTTCAAATCTTTCTGTCCTCTTTCCGTTCCCAAACCCATCAAAGCATCGTCTTCTGGCCAGGGGGCTTCTGCCTTGGGAGGAACTGAGCAGCTACACATACAAATAAGGAAGCATGCACACAAAACCAGGTAGGTATCGCATCTGTACGAGCTATGGAACCATGCATTCGTTCTGCTCTCGTGATGACTTTGTCATCTCCTTTTTGTGTGTTAATTCCTCTCTTGTGGCACGGGGACTGAGTTTAGCATGGCTTCCTCTTGAAGCGCGTGCTTGTAAGTTTTGATGAACACGCCCAGCGATGAGCCATACAGATATTTGTAAGTATGCTAGCGGACCCAAATGCTTAAGGGTAGGAACGTATCTAAATACTCACATCATTCTAAGAGGATACGTGGACAGAGTGCACTACCGCTTGGTGTGTTGTATTCTTTATAGCACCTATGGAAATGCAGGGAGTTACTCCCAGGTATCAGGAGCTCCCAGGGCTTTGACCGGGTAGCACCTGGCAAAAAGTTTCTTTCAGGTCACAATTTAGCCAATGAAATGAATACACTTCCTTGAAAAGCCAAAACCTCTGCTAGCATCTGTAGAGAGAGAACCACGCAATTGCCCCAGAGCAAGCAGTAGCTGCAACGGACAGGCGTACGGGGGCTGGCAAGTGACTGTTATACATACTGCTGCCTGTGGTTATGAGAGAATTAAAAGCATTTGCTGTGATGACATTTTCATTAACAAGTTTCCACTTTGCTCACAAGGGAATATAAACCAGTTGTCTCCACTGGAAGGATCGCATCGTGCAATCAGGAAAACATTGGAAAGGAATAGACATAACATGGATGAATTTAATTTTAGAAAAAGTTACATAAAGACTGTGGGATATTCATGGGAGAGGCTATTTAGATTCTTTCCTCTTCTCAAAAGGAAAAATCTCCCCGTGACTGTAGGTTTAAGTCTCTGGAGGGGATACACGTTTATTCCCTGTTTCTTTAGTGCAATTGATATAACAGGCTCAGAGAAAGACCGCCGTAACAGGAGAGAGGCAGCCGTGGGGTCCCCGAGACAGCCGGGGCAGAAGGCAGCAATGAACTGGTTTTTTTTGGCTGCGCCGCAGCGAGAGGCAAGCGGGGCACCGGCCATCGCAAAGCCTGACCTCTAAGCACAGGGTGAGGGAAGGGTGACCGGCAGCAAAGGGACCGGCCTGCGGATCGGGGGGGAAAGACGTTGAGAGCGTGATGAGCTACATGGCTTGAAGTGAAGGCATGTTAATATTATAGAAATAGTTGCTTTAAAAGTGGGTTTTCAATGATAAAATGCAGCAACCAGTTGTTAATCACAGATTCGTTTTCATCTGCCTTCTCTAAGGACTCTTCACAAACAAAAGAAAAGAAAATGATTTCTCATTCCATAGCAAGAGAATTCAATAATGTTCATTTTCACTGTCTAGAAGCTAGCACTGGAAATAGATGCTGAAACTCCTCCCACGAGAGTAGGGAAGATGCTGTGATTTATTAGAGCATTCTGAGTAATGCAAAGCTGCAAGGTGCATTCACGAAATCTGCTTACTCTGGAGGTTGCATTAAAAAAAAAAAAAAGAAGAGAGATGAGAAGTCTGGGGGGGAGTTTTTCCCCTTGGGGGTGGTCTGACTAAGAAGTGACTAAGAGCTCTAAAGGAGAAATTATAGTAAGCAAAAGAGCATCCTAGGGTATCTGCAAACAAGTGGCATAAGTGTAACTTTTAGTTAGGCAGATGACTAACATACACATCACCGAGCACTTTGTGTGGCATGGCTTTTCAGGTCATCTCGTGGTGTGTAGGCTCACACTCTGGAAATCTCCACGAAAACTACAAAGGTAACGAAGGATGCGCAGGCGGAGGAAGTAATAAAAGTTCAGTAGAATGATAGGGAGTGACGGTGATATAACTCTAATTGGGTTGTATGAGACATTGCTGTCCTAGTGAGCCAAGAAGTTCCCATGAAAGGATATCTATCTCTGAAAGGATAGCAAACTTCAATAAAATTCAGAACTCTCACATGATATGGCAGAGCTGGGGGAGATAATAGACAGTGTGCTCATGTTTCAGGCTGTTGTGCGTGATTTATGATTCTGAAGGGATGGCTTGCATTAAGGAAATTGTCCTCCTGGTTTATGCGAGTTCAGTAACAAACTATATAGGCTTTTAGTTATGGATTTACCACAGCATTTCTTCATTCATCTCACCAAAACTGATATTTACTGATAAGATGTATAATACACATGGTTCCTTGCTTATGTCATCTTTAAACCTAATTTAACAGGGGAATAAGGAATATAATTTCAAGTGTTTACAACCAAGACTGACTGTGAAACAAGAAAAAAAGACCCCTAGCTTTTCCTTCTGGCATACTTTTGTGCAGGAAGATGCATTAGAAAGGAGACATTATTTTCCTGACACCTCCATCATTATTGGAACTGTATTTCACATGCCCAGCTATTTTGAAAGGACAGTACCTAGGTTTTACACTACACAACATCACAAAACGTTGTCTAAACCTGAGCTTGTAAACAAAATTACATAGTACCCTGATGAACGCTTTAAGAACTCCACTGGCTAGTTGAAGGGGGAGGACACGTACTCCCTATTTCTTGCAGAGATAGCAAAGGTACCACAGGAGACATGAGTCTGGGGATTCCTAGAGAAATTCAAGCTGGGCAAAATGGGTTCCCTCCTGCAACTTATCCTTAATCTATCATATATCATCACTGTCCCTCCGCAATTATTAGTACACGAATTCGTCATCTGTGCCAAGCATGAAATTGGCACGACTGAGTATGATGTCTCTAACTCACATTTGCATTTCTTCCCTCACCTTTAAGCCCACTTAAAGTATTCCTTTTATTGAGAGATGGAAGTAATAAACATGTTTTGAAGGATAGCCTCAACTAACCCCTTAAGTAACGAGTATCTTTTGAAGGATAGCCTCAGCTAACCCCTGTAGAGCAGCAGCAGTCAGGACTGAGAATCTGGTAAAAGATGTCCATTGCTATGTCTAAGTGAGAAAAGAAAAGTTAATCAGCTTGACTGAAGCCACTGCGGTCTAAAACTGCACAGCTTGGGACCTGGGAACAGGAGACCTAGCACGTGGAGCCGTAATTCATATTCTGACCACACCATTGAACAAGAGAGCAGTAGTGGAGGACTCTCAGGGTCCTATTGTTAGATAACAACAGCTGCAGGAAAAGCAACCCCCTTCCTTGGGAAGAATAATATTTTATTTTTTTTTCCCTCATTTGTTGGTGCAAAGGGTTGGATCTTTTCTGGTAAATATTATTCTGGTTCCAGTGGAGGGAATTTTTTAAATAGGAAAGTATTGCAGTGTTTCCTCCATGCAGTAAAAATTAGCTTTTCACCTGGGATGATAATCACTCCATTCACCCCCCATTGCCTTTTGTCCATTCATATTATAAACTCTTACGGAACAGGGACTACCCTTTTCCACATGTGTATGCAACATCCTTCATACTATGTCTTCCGTTCTAAATACACCTCCAATTCTAAATACAACCAAGCAATAGGCAGTTTAAGAACTGTTCTGCAGATGCAAATGATTGCTAAGGCCAGTCAAGGACAGAACGAGAAACAGAAATCAGGATTTTTCACTCTTGCTTAATTCACAAATCCATACACTTTCCAAGGAAAGGGGCAAGATCTCCTTTGGCCGTATGGCTTTGCGCATATTTTTTAATCTCCAAATGGAAAAAAAGTATTTTGACAAATAGTCCAAAAGTCCCAACTTTGTGGGTATTGTGAACCAACTAAACGGCTGTTGAAATGACTGTAAGTCTCTGCATTGACTTCTGTGAACCCTCAGCAAGAGCCTTTGTGAGCTCAAAGCCAGACAGAGATTGGGAGGGTGGAGGGAATCTTTTCGGTGCGCATATCCCGCTCTGCCCTGGGGATTCGGTTTCTGCACACAGAGGAAAGAAGGTTCAAGGCAAAATAGAAGGGGAGCTCCCTCCCGTCACTTAATTTTAACAGTCAGAGCAATCTGAGAAACATGCTTTTATGAAATAAATCCTATCCTCACTTACACCCATGCAACTGAAGGCAGCATTTGGCTGCAAGACAAGTGTATTTCTTAACTATTTTGAGTGCCATATGCTATATGAGTGCCATATGTTAGCATTTCTTAACTATATATAGCCATTTCAAACGGTATACCAAGTTAGAGAGCACTGCCCTGATCTCCCCTTCACCTCTCCTCAGATCTCTCCTCCCCCCTGCCTTTCCTTTTCCCTTCCTTCTGCGCTCCTCCCCGCCTACACTCAGCTTCCTTCATCACACTTCCTACTATTTTTTTATTTTAAAAAACAAACAGTATTTTGTATTTCTAACAAACCTCCTCCTCCCCCTTTCCCATCTGACATCTGGTTTTATTCTCCTCCCCTTCCCCCACGCCGCGTACGCCATTGCGTTCCCATTTCGGCAATGCCAGGGCGATGCCCCGCGGCTGCGGCAAGGGCAGGAGCTAAGTGGAAGGTACCGTCAGTGCTCCCACGACCCTCCAACCTCATCGTCTCAGCCTTCGCTCCCTTCTCCCCACCTCTTCTCCATCTCTTCAAGACCTCTGGCTTTCTTCCCTTCCTTGAGCAGTTAGCTAAAAACAGCTGCTTCCCATCAGGGCTGGATCAGCAGGTATTTTTCCTCCAGACTACCATATTTTATTTTATTTCAAACCT
Organism: Cariama cristata; assembly: GCF_000690535.1. Taxonomy (NCBI): domain Eukaryota; kingdom Metazoa; phylum Chordata; class Aves; order Cariamiformes; family Cariamidae; genus Cariama; species Cariama cristata. Next base: position 5,214 of record NW_009601395.1, on the reverse strand, counting down.
CCTTTAATTTCTTTCCCTTTCTTGGGTGGCACCAGGAGCTAGCTTCCCCCTTTCAAAATGCAATGAGTGGGACAACCCGATTCTGGCATAAAAACATTTAAGGTTTGAACCCTACGTTCCGCAGGTTAAACAGCTCCCACCACACACCTCAGCTTGTTTTGTCGTCTTTAAAAATGCAGAGCCCAACTGCTGTGGCCTGGTATTCCTCAAAATAAGAAAGAAAACATCCTTAGGGGTACCTCCCTGGCCCCCCTAACTGCATGCACCCTTCTGCACCCTCTGGCAATCGCAAAGCAGGCAGAGTGGGCATATTTTATATGGACTGTAAAGAAGAGGAGAACAGGCAGTGTCCAGAGACTGACATAACATTGGGTAGAAGCACGACCAAGCACAAGATGTGAGGGAGGACCCCAGTCCTGGGAAAGACCTGGAGAAAAAAAAAAAAAAAAAAAACCAACCCTATAACATCTGCCTGACTACAAAGGAAGAATTAGAGCTTTTTCACCAGGCTGTGTTTTAACACAAGTTCACCTATTTTTGCTGTTGCTGTTTTTTAATTTGGTTGCGGTTACTAATAAATAATGGGAATTATTTTGATTGTTGCAGTGGCACAAGAACTTGAAAATGTTTCTTCCTTGTAATCCATCCATGGAAGCAGTGTGGTGAAAAAGGAAATAAATGTCTACAACGCAGGGGAAAAGCCAGGTCTACCATGTATGAATGTCCCTTCACAGCCCATACCAAGGAAAGCCGAAAACAAATATCCCAAGGGAGGAATGTTAAGACAGGGTAAAATTCACCTCCATACACACTATCAGCCCAAAATGTTGTCAGAATGTATGCTTTTCTAAGCATAGGTCAAGATGAACATGATTGAAGGTGATCATAGGCCTTCGTGCTGCACGGGAACAGACGCCTCTGTTTTCAGACTAAATGTTTGCAGGCTACTGGTGCCCTCCGGGACCTCTCAACTTCTGACAGCAAACATGAGCCCACCTGAAGGGGTCGAAGCAGCAGCACCCTTGCTCCAGCATCCCAGCAGCACCCTTGCTCCAGCATCCCAGCACAGCTCCATGCTGCCACCAGCCCTTCTTCCCTCTTAGCAGCTAGACCCCTCAATGCAAAAAAAAAATTTGTCCTTTATAATCAGCAGTTCTGGGATGAGGGAAACACCACAAAATCTTGGAACCCAGACTGGCATGGTCTCTTTTCAGCTGACCCCAATGGTTTTTATAATATACCGCAGTGCAGCAACGCCCATCTGAATGTCACGTACTACTGAGTTTTAACCTCAATTCATACCTTTTGAGGAGTGTATGATATAGCTTATGTATTTTTCCAAAAAATATTGTAATTTATGATTTGCATGCTTTATTGCCTTATAATTATAATCCAACAGTGCCATCCACTGCTTCTCCAAATAATCTTTGCTTACAGTTTCTTCCTGAAATCGTCTTTCGTAAGTGATGGCACTAAAACCGCAGTTTGACTGTGTATACATATACAGTATATATGAATGCGTGGCCAGATGTGGGGGAAAAAAAAACTTAAAGAGCAAAATCAAAATTGTAATCTGGTGATGTTCATAAGGGATTACCAGACCTGTCAAACAAAACCTTTCTGGGCTGTAGATAACACCATGTTTCATAGTTAGAAAAACCACACTCCTGAGTCACACAGAGAAAGCTTGTGTGCGTAATTGTATAATACTTCTTGAAGTCAATCCAATAAAATAATGCCTTTCAACTCAAACTGTTCCCCAAATATAATCACCTAGCCAACGGGAACAGAACACCCCGTGCTGTGAAATGCCAAGTAATTCTTGCCAACTGCTTCAGATGATAGTGGCCAGCACCCTAAAGAAACATAACCTCAACACTGAAATTTTGTGATGCGTCCTGTGACTGTTGGACCTCCAGATCTGTTGAATCATTTGATGCTTGATAAAGATCCCTTGAAGAAAGTAGCAAGTACGTTCCCAGGACATCACTAATGGTATTGCCTGCCCAGCAGGAAACCATAAAAATGTAGCCTGAATTCAATCAAAGCCTTGCTATTTTCTCATATTTTGTATGTGTCTTCATGCTGTATTTCAGATACTGCACATGCATGTATATATATGGATACACATATAGATAGGTATGTATGCAAGTATCCACACAAGCACTGACTGCATGTTCTTCACAGACACCTATAATAATACAAAGTAGTATTTAGGTGTACATATTTTTTAATGGCTCTTAAAATTTTGCTTCTAGCTCTGTATTTAGGAGCTCAAGTAAGTACAGACTGCTTTTAAGAGGTAATAAGCTTTGACTGAGTTTTGTCAGAGCTCCAAATACTCAGCTACCTTGAAATTTTGGACAGCAAAATTGGGGCGAGGGATGGGGAGGACCAGTAATCTTTCGTGCCTTAGTTTCCTTTTTTCTAAAATGCAGAGAAAACAAACCAACCATGTTAAAATCTTGGTATTTACATACTGAGAGCACACCAAAATATCCAAGATCCCATATTCCAAACCCTGAAATCTATTACTTTTCTCAAACCAGCACAAACTCAAAACCGATGTAAAGTGGCCAACCGAACATTTCTCTTTTATGAGGAATCCTTACCATGTGGGCCTACAAAGGTTTTCATGGTATGACATGAAAGAAGGTACCAGTCAAGCACTCGCTGGGCATCAGAAAACCCAGCAAGTGACCTACAAGGTCATTCCCAGCTAGCAAAAGGCACGATTGTCTTTCATTTCACTTTCGAGCTGGATCTGAATTTGGGGGCCACTAACAAATCCTGTCCCTGCCATGAAAATGCGATACTATGGACGCAATTCACAGAAGGAAGTTTCCAAATCAGCCAGCAACTGGATTAAAAATGAACAACCGAAAAAAAAGACTAAAATTAAGATTTTTATGTGGCACTGGATAAAAGCTCCCAGGCAGGAAACTGCATCTGGAAATGAATCCGCAGTCTTAGTGTCATTAACACACAACTATTACATATGGGTTGGTCAACGCTGCATGGATGCACATGGCCATAGACAGCATATCAGCTACTAACAAGTGGCCTATTTACCACCTTAATGTATGAAAACAAAGCAAACCTCCTTGAAATGCCTCTCCATTACACTCCTTGACACCACGAGCCAGGATGCAAATGTACTGCATTTAACTTGGTTTGCCAACCCATTTCCTAGCAGAATACAACAGAATTATCTACAGTTTAAATCATCCTCTGAAAGCAACTCACGACCAGAAGGGACTTACCAAACTTTCTCCAAGGGAATGAGAAAGAACTTCTGGATGTGTGCAACTGGGAATGAAGTGATTTAGTGGTAGTTTTTATTTTATAACTAAAAGGATCATGTTTATACAAGTATTACTTCTGCCAATACCTCCCACTACAGTAAATTTATCTAACCCTTGAATCATCAATAGCACATGAAAAAACTACAAACATCTATCTGGCCGATACTGAGCCAAAACTCAGGCATATGGACTGTTGTATATTCTGTCATCGGGAATAAAGCACTGCAGTACGTTTCTTCTATTTATAGTTCAAAGAAATTAAAAAGAAAATTACAAAACCTTTAGTATCAGCAAAGGGAGCTACAAAAGCTGCCTGGGCTTACACTGCTCATGACCACGACTTCACCATATGCAGTTAAAAAATAGTAACTCTGATTGACAATATTTATCAGTTTTGTTTATGTGAAACTAAAAGGAAGACTTGTAATACGCTGTAGAATGTCTAATCTGACACTGTATTGTATACTTGGAGGGAAAACAGTAACAAAATGTGGGCAAGTTCAGTAGCTAAATGCATGGTTTATGACTGAGAAAACTCTTTCAGAACAAAAGCTCTTTTTTCCTATCATGTACCAGGGCCATGCTTTTAAAAGATGAAACCCAGCGTGTTTATGAGACCGTAAAATTTTGGAAAATTATTCTTCAAATATACAGACATATGTATACACACCTAACAACTAATGAAAAGCCCTTTCAATCCCAAAGGCCGTGTAGAAAGAAGAAACAGCTTTCCCTTCCTACTTCTTTGAATTTTGCCAGCCAGACTCTTTACCAGTTGCACAGATCATCACGTTAACTCAACTATTTGCAGCGAAGACAGCGGCAAAATGCTAGCGTAGCAGCAGCAGCAAGCAGGCTAGCACAGAGATGAATCCAAAGGTCAGATCCTTAGATGGCCTCAGCTGGCGCGGCTCTGCTGATCTGAATAACAAGAAACTGAAAAATGAGCCCGACAAATTTCCACAGACCTTCAAAGATTCATGGAAAACATGGCTGGCAGGGATCTGAAGACATTATTCAGTACATATTACTGACCAAAGGGAGGATCAGATTTCTTTAACCAAAAGTCATTAGCTATTAAACACAATGGTTCGGGAACGTTCTTCAGCTCATTCCTAAAATTTGCCAGAAGCGAGGGGGATGTAATGGGAACATTGCACTCCCCTTATCTTCTCTTCCAAATACACACTGCTCGCTGCCACCACACTCTGGGACAGACGAGGCTCTGGTTCACCTGCTCTTCTGGTCCTCTCTCCTGAGAGACTTTGAAACAGCCTGTTTAACCATACCCCATCCCTCCCCTCGACTCTAGAGGTTATAATCTCTAATGCAAAACTTTCTCTCTTTCGTCAACAGTAAGCGCAATAAAGTTTCAAAGGCCACCAACATAACAAGCGGACAACAAAGCCAGAGTGGTAAAAAGATTAATTTATGTACGCAGAGATTACGATTTACCCACAGCGAGGCATCCGGTGTGTATTTACAGTTAGATCCAGCAAACAGATGTTGGATATGAAGGCATATGAGAAACTACAGTTCAGAGGAAAAGATAGAAGTGGTGCCAAGGAAATAACTTCCCCCCCCC
>NW_009601395.1:0-311 GCF_000690535.1 Cariama cristata | reverse complement strand
ATTCAGGTTTTCTTCCCCTTTTTGCATCTGGGAGAGTACAGTGCAAAACTCAGCTACAAGTAAGTGGGAGAGGTGGCCCTGTGATCTGGCCTTTGTCTTGCGCTGGCTCTCCTTCCTCCGCAGCGGAGCGGGGCAGCCCAGCTGGCACCGAGGAGCTGGGACCCCTTTGGCAGCAAAGTTGGCACACGACATACCAAAATCTCATCTCGGATGCACCGACATTAGTCACTTTGCTAAAAATTACACAGTAATGTGACTTAATCCTCCCTTGCCCCAAGAATCCTGCCGCCTCCATGCCAGGCAAAGGAGAA
>NW_009601394.1:46816-62990 GCF_000690535.1 Cariama cristata | reverse complement strand
CTCCTTGTTCATCCACGCAGGCTTTCTGGTGTTTTTGCCCGACTTCCTGTTGCTCGGGATGCATTGCTCCTGAGCTTGGAGGAGGAGATCCTTGAATATTAACTGACTTTCTTGGACCCCTCTTCCCTCCAGGGCTTTATCCCATCGTACTCCACCAAGCAGCTCCCCGCAGAGGCCAAAGTCTACCATCCTGAAGTCCAGGGCAGTGACCTTGCTGTGCACCCTCCTTTCTGCCCTAAGGATCTTGAACTCCACCATTTCATGGTCACTGCAGCCGAGGATTCCCTTGAGCTTCACATTCCCCACCATCCCCAGCTTTCTGGTGAGAACAAGGTCCAGCATAGCAGCTCTCCTTGTTGGCTCCTTTACCACTTGGAGAAGGAAGTTATCATCGACACATTCCAGGAACCTCCTGGATTGCTTATGCCCTGCTGTATTGTCTCTGCAATAGATATCGGGGTGGTTGAAGTCTCCCAGGAGGACCAGGGCTTGTGAATGTGAGGCTGCCCCTATCTCTCTATAGAGGACCTCATCCACCTGGTCATCCTGGTCTGGTCACCTGTAGCAGATCCCCACTATTATGTCACCTGTCCTTGCCCTCCCTTTAATCCTGTCACATAGGCTCTTGTTTGGTTCCTCATCCATCCCCAGGCAGAGCTCCATGCCCTCCAGCTGTCATTGACATAGAAGGCGGCACTCCTTCCTCATCTGCCCTGCCTGTCCTTCTGAAAGAGCCTGTATTGTTCCAACACTCCAGTCATAGAAGTCATCCCACCACATGTCTCTGATGCCTTGTGTAACTCCTCTTGTTCCCCATCCTGCAAGCGTTTGCATAGAGGCTTTTAAGTTGGGCCCCTGATGAAGCTGACTTACTGGCTGGAGTGGTTGGGATTCCTCTGAGGTGCCCTTCAGGTACTCTCCTGCTGACCTGTGATCCCTCTCCAGGCTCTGGGCATCTCTTGCTGGCCTCCAACTGGTAGGAGTGGAGTGGATTGAGGTTCCCCTCTCCTGGCAACTTTAGTTTAAATATGGGAGAACTTAAACAGAATCATGTTCTTATAACAATATATCATGCTGGATGGACAAGAGTTAGTTTAGGATTGGAATCTGAATAGCTCTGTTGTGTTTTGTTCAAGCTAATGCGTTCTACTGCATAAAGGGTAAGAAGCACCAGGGAATAGATGGGGCCTTGGTCTCAGTTATTCCCTAGTGCAGCAGCTGGACACAGTTATGAAACAGAATGTGCTGGGCTTTCTAAGGAGTAATGCAGAATTTCCTTCTGAAGAGAGCTCTGAAGTGATTATATCCTAAAGAACATCTGTGAAATGTACAATTGCTTCTGTGCTCTCATGGGCAAAGCTACCTGCAATGCATTATTCAGGACTGTAGCTGGGGGAAAGTCTTCAGGAAAAAGCTTTTCTCAGTGAAAAAATGCATCCCTCTGAAACAATTCAGAAATTCATTTTGAATTTTTCATAGTGTTTAGTCTAGAAAAATGGGTGGAAAACCAAAAAAATGTTAGGAGTTTCCACTTGCCATTTCAAAATGATGTTTCAATTAAAAATGTAGCTTATTTTAGTAAGGAGAACAAAGTCTTTGTTTGTAAAAGACAAACAAAAAATGCTCAAACTAAATCATTATTTATCAACTTGAAAAAAGCAGTTCATTTGAACATTTTATTTCAAGAGCTTCTCCTTCCTGTATGAAAAAAGAGAAGAAAAATTATTTGACAGCAACATGAAATTATTTCTATTTCATTTTTTTTTCAATTTGAAATATAATTACTCACTCAATTGTATTTAGGCTTGTGTCTAAAAACACAGACTGGGTCTAATATAAACTCTTTCATACTTACATTGTAAGGTCATTGTAACACACTTTTTAGAGGTGAAAAATATTTAACTTGCAAGGACAGTATAAAACTCTTCATTAAAAAGTCTATTTATTTCTGAACTCTTCCATTACTTTCAGAACTTACACCTGATGCTCTTTGAATTACTACTAACTCAGGACTGCCAGCTGCACAGTTGTTAGCTATTTACAATAAAATCAGTCCCATTAATTTGTTAATGAATTGATATTGACTTTACTCTTTGTGAGCTGGCAATGTTTCAAATGTCATTGTTACCTCATTTCCAAAATTAACATCAATGAATTTCCCTTACTGCATAAAATGCAAAAATCAACTAAAAAAATCTAATTGGTTTAATGCCACCTGGTTTCAAATTATGCTGATGGCATCAGATCAAAAACTCCACTCACCAGTTAGGGTTGGAATGTGGATGATTCTCTCTACTTACTAATATGTTGTGAATAGAATAATGATAAATAAAATGTAAAAACAAATTTTTAAAAATAATAAATTTAATAAGAGCATAAGAACTGAGTTGAACTGTACAAGAATAACAGTTCTTATGGGTGTTTTACCCTCTCTCACAAGAATACCTTATCTGAACTAAATGCAGAGGTTGCATAACAGTGATTAAGGAACCTAGTTGGAAAAAACCCAAGGTTTCTCTACAAAATCAGTCACCAAATAAAAAAATGAAAGGTTTTCTCTGGGTTAATATGTTCAGAGGAAGCTTTCCCAATATTTCTGTGCAGCTATTGCTTGCTATCTGAGAGGAAAAATGAACTAGTGAAAGCTTTTGTGATAACCATGTCACACAGCAGAGCCCTGGCTAATTTCAGCAGTCTGAAAACTCCCAGAATTTTGAGTAGTTCTTTCAACCAGCCCTTAACAATGCCCCTTCTGAATTTTGACCACTACCACAAGCTGACTAGGATGTAGCTGCTGGATGATGACTGGCAATTTGTTTGAGAGAATTCTGAAGAGGTTTAATCATTCTGCTTTGGAAAGAAAACTAAAAGAATTGCTACAAAGTGGAATGATTGCTTTTTGCCAAGATCTGTGACCCATGATCCTGAAAAATTGAAGTGGAGCCAGGAACTTTTACAGCATAAGCTCTTGAGAAGCCATAAGTCTTGTGGTTTCTAGGCATGCTGATCTGTGCTCGCCCCTTCTCACTTTAGTCCCTTAGCTGAAAAGACTTAATTAGGATGTTGGTTGGTTATTAGCTCCCTTAAGAGAGCAAGGCACCATAGCGGGTGAATCTGCTTGCCCAAGATGTTACTATTTTAAGATGCTGGACTTTCTCCACTGACTAGAGAGACAGCCTATAACACCTGAGCTGTAATGTGGATTTCTTTTCTCTGCCACACAGGCTAACAGAAAACTATGTAAACAAGCTATCTTTTTAAAGTTTTTCCTCAAAGTCAGTGTGATCTTGTGAAATATTTAGATTTAGTGAATGCCCTAAATAATTACTCCAGGAAAATATATTTTCTGCTCTTTTTCACCTGATCAGGAACAGAAATGTTAGTTCTTCATATCTCCCAGCAGAGGAAGCCTTTGAAATCATCCTCCTGTGTACATATCTGCTAGATTCTTCCCTGGCTTAATGACTTTTGAGTCTATTGGACAAATTTCAGCTGCAAGATAATCAAGATAGTCAACCAAAACTCATGTTTGCAAGGCCGAAGTCAAATGTCAGCCATATTATTAGACAGCCACAAATCCACACAGGAGCAAGCCACAGAATACTGTAATTTTGCCTTCCGTGTAGCTAATCAGTACATTTCTAAACACACTTACTGATCAGAGTGCAATCTCAACCTGCAGGTCCAGCATAATGAGTAGGAAGAGTCTTAACAACTTCCATCATCCCAGGACTTTTTTCAGAAAGTATTTTAGTCCTCCTGACAGACAAGCTCAAGATGCACTTACAAACTGTCCTCTTTCTATTGATTATATTTCCTTTTTCTTTTTTCTGTTGTCCTCTGAATTTACAGAAAACCCTGAGTCAAAAGTACCAATTGTTCCTAAAGTGCAGGGAAATAACCAAAGAGAAACTCCAGTGACAATATCATTAGGTTGTATTTTAAAAGGCCAAATATCTATACAGGTCTATAGACACTGCTTTTTTCTGGTTTTATGCATGAAATTACAACTTTGTGTTGCGTACAACTTTCAATGGTAAATGACTTCTGAAGTACTCTAAAAATACATCAGATTACTTTGAATCATTTGGGCATTTGAGTTCCAATACTTTTCCTCCAGCAAGTGTTAGACTTGAACAAGTAACACAGTCACAGCACATGAGCATGCCTACCTGAAAAATCTGGGGCTGAAAATGTCCATTCCCCATGCAGATTATTGTCTAATTGGTATCTGCACTGATCACAGATCCTTTGAAGTGTGACTATGCATTAGAAAGGTCAAATGTATATGTATATGTCACTCATGAATTAGGTATAAATTGCAATGTCCATACTAATTTTTTTGGTAAATATGTACTAATGATGTTTACTGACCCTACACAATTCTTTTAATTCTAGGCATTTTAGGTGTTTCTTATGAAAAATATTTTGCATATTTAAGTTTTACCAATTTTTGAGTTTGACTTAGAAAATGCAACTGCTATGGTAGTTCATAAAAATAACCTAAATATAGTACATTTAGTCCTTGATTACTTAGGTTGTGTTTTAAGGGATAGTTCTGCTCTCAGTTACATTGGGTTTAATTTGGACTAAATCCATATGTCAGTAGCCAGATAGCAAATAACTTATTGTTCAGATTTATAGACTTCCAGATGGAAGTAGAATTTGGTTCACTTTCTAAATCACTAATATTAATTTCTATAATTTCTCTGATATCCAAATGATACTGAAAAAAACAGGGAAATCTGGGAAAGGACACAAAGAATTATTATGAGCCTGAAGGAACCATTAAAGAAAGATTAACATAAATCAACATGTTTGGTGACATTACAACTCAGTTGCTGGAAACGATGATGCTTATTTGCTAAAATTTTTGGTCTCTGAGTGTTTAGTAGAGGAAGGGTGTAATAAATGTTCTAAGCGGAAATTGGCTCATCACTTTTGAGTAAACAGTAGGAAAATATACAAGAAATATCAGGTGAAATTTCTTAAACTTGTTATTTGTATGTGTGTTGAATGCTTTCTAAAGGCAAGTAGTGAAATAACCATTGAGCCACTAGGGACTAAAACCTGACTGAGAAAGAAGTAGAAAACAAGAACATTGTCAGCATACTAACTGCCAATGTGTTATCATTGTTTATCTTTTTGTTTTGTTTATCTGAGTTTAGAAATACTTGCAAAACTGAAACAACTTTGGGAAACTTTCAGTAGAATGTTGTAATTTTCTTTGCTTTTAAAAGTACGACTAAGATGAATACTTTTTATTATATATGATGATCTGTTTGGTTTGTATGTGTGGTGCTTTGTCTTACTAGTTTCGTGAATACTGTACTATTGCTTTTGGTTGCCAAATAGGTGCAAGGTAGACTCTGTGCTAAAACCAGTTGAAATAATTCTAATAATTCATATTAGAAAAGATGTGATCTTTATTACAGACTTGAGTCACCTGCATCCCAAAGTAAATCAATTTAATCCCCTATTCCTGAGTGCTCATCAGCATTAACTGCTAGTCAAGTAGGACAGTAACTACAAGAAGCCAGCTCCTGGAAACTCTAGAGAGGAGCCAAGTGCATTCTTACTAGTGGGAGACTACCGTCTTCCCAGAAGCATACCAGGCAAAAATACTGAAAGAATGGTCTTATTGTGTTAGATAAAATATCAGAATAAATCAACAAACTTTCCTTTTGGAAACATGCAGACTATTACTTTGCATATTTTCACAATACCATTTTAACATTTTTAGCCATATTTTCACTAAAATCTCAAATAGATCTTGCTACTTACAACTCTGGAAATCCTGCCCATGATATTGAACACCTCTGGTAGAAAACAGTCACCAAACAGAGCACATGAGAATAAATCAGAAGAAAATACATGGGACTAATTGAGAATTTTCACCCATCTTAGCCTTCCTCTGTTCCTTGTCTCCAGTTCCATCTCCCGCTCTCTCTGTTTTTCTCACTGTGATTCCAGGTGTTATATAACACATTCATCAAAGCAAATCTAAGAGAATCATCATCACTCTTCATTTCATGGTATCTTGAAAAAACCCTGCCAGTCTTTTATTTTATCTTCGTGTCTGAGAGAAAAAAGAAAGGTTGGGGGGGGAATCAGATCCACGTATCTTCATAGTAATTTTTATGTGTCCTTATGATTAAGAAATTCTTATGAAAACAAAGAAGTGTTATAAACTTACTTGGCAAACTATTTTGACATTTTCTGCTTGCAACTGACTTATTAAAGTGATTCTGTTGAGTTGCTGTGCATAACTATTTAAATTCTTGCTCTTTTATGTGTAGTAGTTAGTTGAAGGCTTACAGAGCTTCTGGGTTCTGTTTCCCTGCTTTGTACATTGTAGCACCATCAGTTCACAAATTTACCAGGGCAAGTTATAATCATGGTGAATATAGACCAGTCTCATTTGTAAATCATCCGCTTGAAAATTATCAGTATTTGAGAGATGTGAAGGTGACACACAGAGATATTAACATTAAAATTGTCCAGTAGCTACCAATGTCTAGTTTGTCAGATCTGGGGACCAGGTACTTTATATTTATTAAGTACTGATAATTAACGTGAAAAGGGAAAGGAAGGGGAAAGGGAAAGGGAGTTTCACTTTAACTAATCTCATCCTGACCATGATATAAGGATCTAAGGGGAAATACAGCTAGTTCTGCCAGTTACACCTATTGTATCCAGGAATACCCAGGGCTGAACTGTATTCTAAATGTGGGCTTAATTGTTAAAAATGCTGACATTTATGAAGTATGTAAATTGATGTCTAATTAACTTGCTACAGCTATCTTGTTAAATGCCAATTAAATATATTAACATTTCTCACAATTTTAATTTATCAATAAGAATTTAATTGTACCTTTATTGTCATTGTAATTCTGACTTAATTACATGGCTAGATGATTTATCTTTTGCATAATTATTCAGCCTTAGTCTATGTTCTCTTAAACAATCATACTGATATTGTATGGATTCTCTACAGCATCTGATCTTTCTCTATACAATTTACCTTTATTAAGTTGTCTACTAAAACACTAAAATCAAATGTGGAAGGGAAGGTGGGACTTCTGCTACTTGAGCTCAAATATACTGGTATGGAAATACCAATTTCCCAAAGACAACATTCTGTAATGTTGATTATTTCATGTAAACAGTCTGAAAAATTGTTGAAGGAATATATATAATGGACAGCCTCAAATGAGTGGTGGAGACTCTTTTATGATAGAACATTATTTGAATTACAGTACTGGCATACAACAGTTCACATCTTATTCTTTACATACTCCTCACATTCATACAACTCAGAACTAAGACTACTGAAATTAGGAGTATCACTTATACAGAGAGAGCGAAATAAAACCAATTTCCAACAATGTTAACAGCACATTTTTTGCAAAACTCATACATGGATGATTCATTCTCAAACTGAACCTTCATCCTGCTTCAGGGCACTTAATATATATATATCCACTATGGGAAAGAGCAGTACACATAAAGAAGCTACACATGTTGGGTTATTAATATAGAATATCAGAGCAAGAGCTGAATAAACCATACATAAGCAACATGTGAACTGTCTGGACTGGTTTCTTAATAAGATCCATGCTATGAACATAATTTAGCAAGGAACTTACAAATGTAAACTTTATGTAGCATGGTTCTTGGCCTCGAGTAGAAACATTCACAAGGCTTGACTTAAGCAGATGCTTAATGCTTCACTGCATCAGATGAGAAAATGAACTCAGCAGAGGAAATGTTTTGACTGAAGTGAAATATAGTACAAATGGGATTTGGGGGAGCAAAGTAATCTTTAAATTCCGAAAATAATGTATGCCTGAAAAAAAGGGGAAGAGGGTATTGAAATCTTGAGGAGTGGAAAGCACCTGTCCTAACATAGATGTCTTAAAGCTCCACTTTTGAGAGTAAGCTGATCACTCTAGGCTCCCTTTATAGACATTGAAGGAAGAAATAGGGAATTCTATGGAATAATACATTATCTTCTAAATTAGGTACCTAAAGTGTCTGTTCCTCTAGACTAACTTCAACTTAGATGAATTCTGCCCTTTGACATTTAAAAATAACGCCTTTTTTTTTTTTTTCTGACAGATAGTACTTCTTTATTCACAAACCCTCCTGGTCCCAGCATAAGCATGTTTATAAGCTTAGGATTCAACATGTATATTTTAATGTCCGAAGTGGAGGGAATTTAATCCTTCCTGAATAATTTCACTTGGGAAACACAGGGTAAAAAATAAAAGAATTATTGATTTTTCTTTTCAAGATTAGATTTTGTGTTTGTTTGTTTAAAAAGCAATATTTTTCTTAAATTAATTAACTCTGAAAATGAAACAGAATTATTTGTAATAACCTCAAATTAATTCATCTCCACTTTATTGAAATCCTTTCCCTCAGTCTCTCCATCCACATTTTTTTTTCCCCATTGCTTGCCCAGGTTTACTGTCAGGGATTCAGTAGTATTATTGAGACTGCATGGATCATTTCACCTGTGAAGGAATTACAACCAGTCATCTCTGGGGTGGGACATTGCCAGCCACAGAGCAGAGTTGTGGTCCTCATGGGGTCAGGGCTGTTGGAGCCATCTTCTGAGCCATGAAGAACCTGAGGAGGAGCTTTGCCTGCCGGAGATGGTGCCTCTCAGAGGTGCCCCCTGCAAGCAGACCCTCACTCTGTGCCGGGCCTGCAGGCATACAATGCACCAAGGCTATGGAAAGAAGCAATTCTACAATAACTAATTATGCTGCTTTCTGAGGACCTGAAATTCAGCTTTTCCCTGCAAACAAGATAAGGAAAATAACTATACATTTGTGCCTTCAGTTCCCTAGAGTTTAGAGTGCATTAATGCCTATTGGATTCGAATAGATAAACTAGGTGGAAAAATCATTATGTGAGGTCCATTTTCTGAATATTAATTTGATTGCTAAGCACTGCAATAACTTCTCCTTAATTTTCAACTCGAAACATCTCTGAAAATAGGTATTTGAGGCATCATAGCCTTTTCTCTTCATATAGTAATGGGATGTGACTGTGGTAGCTGAGCTTATTGAATTTGACATTTGAAGTTGATTCATCTTTTTAAAAGCATTTTTACATATTGAATTTTGGCCTTTGAGGAATAGCAAACAATCAAAAATGCATTGGGAAAATTTGAAAAAAAAGAATTAACTGAGAAAGACACATGAATAGCACCCTTAATCTGCACAGCAACTTTTAAAAGAAAAGTGTGTATGTAAGATAATAAATAGATTTTAAGGTATGGCTGCAGCAACCTATTTGCCAGAGCTGTGAACTGAGGACAATGAGTCCTTCAGAAGTTTGTGAGAATGCCAGTTCTTTGCCTGTATGTGGAGTGTGTTTGTCTCCCCAGGATGCTAGTCTTTTGTGTGCTATATGGGTGCATGCTCTGTGGGGCTGCTCTGCATGCTGCTTGACTGCACGATTTTACTGTGTGTTCATGCATACAGGTAAAACAGTTTAACATTCCCTGGATGAACAGCATTTGGATGGGTGAATATTAGATATACTCATGCAGAATGGGAATCATGTAGATTACAGGCACTGCTGTGTCACACAACAGAGAGCCTACTGCCACATTGGGCAGTGATTATGGTCTAGGGCTACAACTCTAGTCCCGGTGATAATCTGCATTAGTTGTATGTATGATTGGGCTGGTTTACTATGCACGTATTATCTTTTTATTTTCAATGTCTATATGGTGTAAGTGTCTGGGACATATGTCTAGAGACAGAGATAACTGGCTGTCTATTTGTCATGTTTGTTGGTACTTGTTATTTACTTGCATACCTGTATATGAATCTTTCAAAAAGCTTCTGAACTCATGTTGAAAATGAAGCGACAGGGGCAATGGAAATGCAAAGTGGTTCCTTTACTCAGAGCAACAGAGGCAGCAGTTGAATGGATACTGGGCATGTGTATAGCATTGTGAAACAGAGTCTACTTACTGTTACTTTTGGAGGTTGACTGAGGTGAATTATGGTGTGAAACATCACAAGTCACAGTCCCTGAAGAAGATGATTTTGTTTGTCTCATAGGAGACAAGTTTCCAAGAGACTAAAACAAGAAGTGAACAAGATGAAAAACTAAGTTTCATAGATTATCTCCAAACTATGAAAACACAAGCACGCATACAAATACTCAAAGTATCTTCCAAGATCTTTAATGCACATGCATATGCAGACATAAATAGGCATGTACACATATATGTGAAGACTTATAAACAGATCTAGAAAAAGTTACTGAAATATACCTATACCCCTAACAGAGGAATTCTGCATGCATGCCTCACTTTCAAGCATTTTAGAGAATTGTTTCTCACCAGAGCAGAATCTCCAAAAACGGAGTGAATTTAGGGGCATAGTAAGAACAAATTTGTCTGCAATTAGGCTCTATTCATCCCAGAACCATACATGCAGTCTTACCAATAGACAAGGGAAACATTTCATTTACCTCCTGCTCTATACTGACAGCTCTTTTCCCTCCTGGTGTTGCAATCTGTCCTCCTGTCTCTTTCTGAGAGGAGTCATTCTCATTAAATGAAGCACCTTCTTGCTCAGTCCTGGGCTGAATCAAAAACATTTGATGATGTAAGTTCCCCAGCTTTGGTTTGTTCTGCTGTCCCCAGCCGATATTCATCAGATGAATGAACAAGGAACATTTGTAAAATAAATAAGTTATAAAAATAATATAAATTAAGGAAATAAAAACTTAAATAATGAGACAGAATGAAGGAAAAGTCAACAGATTTGTGCAGAGCTATGGTCAAAGTGATATGTGAATCCTCAACAGATTAATTTTATTTATATAATTTAATGTGATAGCTCTCAATTACCAAAGGCATATTGCTTGTCTGTATATTAAATATATAACCATATATTATCCAGAGTGAAGAGCAGATTCTGGATAAACTTGTCCCAGAGAAGAGTACAGATTATTTACAAAGAGGTAATGACTACTGAGTGAGAACCTCAGACTTAATGACTCTACTGCATCATATGCCTTTGGCATCAGAAAGGCCAGCAGAGCTCTTTTGAGAAACAGAGCGGAAAATATCTTGAGGAGCATTATCATATACCACAAAACCTCAGATCTCTGGAGGGCAATCCTCCCTCTAGAAGGGAGGGTCTGGTCCCCAGTGTGATCTCAGTGTTTAACTATAGAGCTGTGTTTTTCCTGTTTCTTCTTTGCTTTGACCATAGCCATATGCATATGACAATTTTTGTCTGTGACACATTCATTAAACTGTCCTTGCTATATCCTTGTGCTAATATCCAATCTAACTCCACAGTATGCAACATCATCAGTGGATTAGTCACACACATACTTTTTAGGAAACAATATTTTAATACAATAGCGAGTTGCACACAAACAAGAAATTTCTCAGTATTCTGGAAGGATAAAGCATGTCACATGAATAAGCAAAAGGAAACTGACAGTAACACAACAGGCAGGGTGATTTAGATACCAGAACACTGCCTGGGCTTGATTCTTATCTACCTCCACTCAAATCAATGCAGTTACACTGTTGTAAATTTTTTTTGACACAACCTTAGTTCAATGTTCTGTTTTCAGTTTTGAGTTTTGGTTTGGTTGGTGTTTTTGTTTTGTTTTTTGTTCTGTTTTGACAAATGGGATTCCCAAAATAAGACTAGTAGCAAGAAAAGAAAGGAAAAAACCAGAGGCACAGTAGACTGTTGATGAGAAGGCAGAGTCAGAGTATAGTTCTCCCAATACTTGCAAACTCGTATGTCCGTGTGATATAACAAATCCTCAGTAGAAAGTGCTTACAAGCTGTGAAACTGTTTATGGAACTCACTTCCTCAGGAGGTGTAGTATTTTGCTCAAGAGCTTTATCATTTCTTCCAGATAATAGTACTTTGTATCTTTTTTGTGGGCCAAGGATCTCCTGTAGAAATTAGAAATCTCTTATTCAAGTACCCTGGGTTTCAGAGTGTTTGGAATGGCCTCAAGTCCTAATATGGACTTCTTAGTACTGGTAAGCAAAGAAGGGCCAGTGCTCATACTGAAGTCCTCATGCACAACTGTGCATACTGCCTAATCGCTGCCTACACAAATTCACTGGGATGGTTTTGGCTTGTGTCAACTATTATCCTCATAGACCATGACCAGGTTCTTTTCATGGGATAGTGTGTGTCAATCACTACTCCTACTGTGCAGTTTGAATATGGCCACCGAGTTCTGGGAGTGGAAAATGTAGACATGGGGTTGTGAGACTAGCCATGACACTATAGAGGGACACTGGGCTGCCCGTGGTGGGCTGGGAAAGATTAAGACATCTTTCAATTTCAGTATTGTGATTGATTAACATGAAGAAGAGGAGGATCAACTCAGAGTGTCAGCATTTGTCAGTAGGGACTGAAGTACAGGAGGAACTCTTTCTCCAGTTTCAGATGAATGAGATTTGCTTTACTTCAGCTGCTTTGCGTAGGGACGTAGAGTCTTGGAGTGCTACTTTTCAGAGCTGTGTTAAATGTGATTTCAGCAACGGACACTGCTGAGGGACAACATGGACTTTTGTGAACAATGCTAGATATAAAAAAAGTAATTTGATATTTTTGTGAAGATTCAAAACAGCTAGAATTCCTCATTATTATTTTTTTTCTGGCCTCTTAAATATAACTGAGGTGGGTTGACCCTGACAAGCAGTTAAGCACAACACAGCTGCTCACTTACTTCCTGTCAAGTGGGATGGGGAAGTGAATAGGAAGGGCAAAAGTTAGAAAACTCATGGATCAAGATAAAGATAGTTTAATAAGTGGGGGAAAGAGGACCGATGCAAAGAAAATCACTCACCATCTCTCACAAGCAGACTGATACCCAGCAGTCTCTGAGCAATGGAAACCTGCCAAACAACTCCCCCTTCCTCCCACCCAACCTTTTAATGCTGAGTATTACATTACATGGCACGGAATACCTCTTTGGTCAGTTTGAGTCAGCTTTCCAAGCTGTGTCTTCTTCCAGCTTTTTTCCACCCGTTGCCTACTTGCTGCAGGGGTAGCAGTGGGAAAAAAAAATCCTGAGAGCAAGCACTACTCTGCAATAGTCAAAACATTGGTGTGTGTTATCAACACTGTTTCAGTCACAAATCCAAAATACAGCACCATACAGGCTGCTATGAATAAAATTAACTCCATCCCAGCTAGACCTAGAAATATTAGCTAGACTGCTCTGGTTACTGTTGTATTCCCAGTTACAGACAACTCTCTGAATCTCTAAATCCCTGAGACTCTTTAGTGGGGTCCTGAACACTGAACCTGTTGAAGGGTGTGCATACAATACAAACTAATTCAGCTCATGCATGTATCCTAAGATTTTCTAGGAAGAACCTTTTTAACAGCTGTTAATAAATTCTGTGCTGGGATCTGGACAGGCTTTCCCAGGAACTTTATAGCCACATCTGCAATTTAGACAGCTGAGGACAATCAGCATAAGCAACAACAGAAGCAGAAGGTAATCAGTGTAATAACACTGAATACCCGAGAACAAAGTCTTTTGGCTTCAAACTATGGAGCAGATTGCATTGTGTACCTGAGGTACGATTGGTATTTTCATACTAGACCAATGTAAGTACATTATCTTCTCAGGAACATATGATTTTTTAATGACTATAGTCATGTGACTGGGGGAAAGGGGTTTTTACTGCCAGAAGGATGCATATAATACATAATAAAGAGAAAGAAAATGTTTTTTAAAAAGGAACAAAAAAGTCATTCTGTGAATAGAAGGATGAAATATTTAATGGTAGGATGGGGAGAGAAGATGAGAGTGGAATTAGGGTTAGAAAAGACCCTGGGTGTTGCAGAACTGTAGAAGGCATAACTGGAGAGGTCTGAAAAGCAATGTTTTGCCTTCATGTAAAGTTCTGAGCTGCTGCCAGCCAATATGAGCTTTGATGCCTCTCGCATATCATTGCCAGTATTGAAATGTTCCAAGTTTTTTAATCTATCCCTTACAAACCAGAGACGCTGCCTCTTCCTCCAGACCTTGGCTTCCTCAGACCATACCGGTTGCAAAAATATTTGGTTTTTTTTTCTAAGTGCATTTTGCTTTTTTGCTTTCAATGTGTGTTTTTGTTTTGTTTTGTTTGTTTTGTTTTGGTTTGGTTTTTTTTGTCTGCAGAAGTGAGGACTGAATATATATTTTTGGGGAAGTTAGGGGGATGAAGATAGAAATCTGTTTCACTAAAATGCAAGTAGAGAGCTTTCAGAACACTGAATAGCATGAAATTTATAATTAAATCATGATAATTAGTGATATTATAAATGGTTTTATGTGGGGGAAAACCAGATCAATTGTTAGAATATTGTTTAACATTTGAATCAGCAGGACTCGGTTCCCACTCTTGGAGTCTATAAAAAGGTTTTGAGCTGTCTTGGGCAAGTTTTATAAAACTGGATTCACCAAAAATATTTAGACAATAGTTCAGTATGACAAAGTATCAATAATGCTGTTTGTGTCTATTCTTTGCTTCCTACTTGTATCAAAGCAACTGTTTGAAGGGCAATGTAATGAAAAAGAATGGGGAATTCATCTGACTTACAAAAAAATATAACTTGTTTTATTTTCTTTTAGGAGAGAGCCAGATAAGCTCCTCTCTCTGATTCACAGTGAGGTCTTAAAAAACTGTGTCTGCTCAGCTGACAGGAAGGTGAGCTGTAATGTGAAAGTAGTAGAACCTTAAGTTTGTACTGTCACAAAACACTTTGCATTATGAGAACATGACTTAACTA
Source organism: Cariama cristata (assembly GCF_000690535.1). Lineage (NCBI taxonomy): Eukaryota > Metazoa > Chordata > Aves > Cariamiformes > Cariamidae > Cariama > Cariama cristata. The sequence continues at coordinate 48,189 of NW_009601394.1, read as the reverse complement.
ATTTAAGTTTTCAGAACCCTTTTCAACTTGTTTTTTATTTCACTTCATTAATGAACTATAAAGTCTTGACAAGACTTGACAGTTTACCATATAAATGCTCAAAATATTCATGAATTGTGCATTCCTAATCTAGGATACATCTTCTAAGCATATGCAGGGCAAAAACCAAGTAATAAAAAAAGTGCATTTCAATCCGCATTTAGACTGAGGTTCAACTACCTTCCTTTGTAAAAGATTTCTGGATATTCAATCCTATTGTTCCACAAAAATGCAGGGCAATTCTAAAGTGGGCTTAATTAGTCTCCTCTGATGAAGCTGCTGCTACATGTAAGGCTTAATTATACATGTTTTTTTCCTGGATAACAGAGAAAGTTGGAATGATTCAATAATCCACTGGGTTGGCCTTGTAGCAAGAAGAGGTAATAGTTGTGGTCTAATGTATCCATCAGAGAATGCAGAAGGATTTTATAAAAAGAAATAGCATAAATCATCTTTTTTTGTTTGCTTGCTGCTCCTAGGGTGGGAGGAACAGGAAATTCTGTATATGACAAAGTATTGTCTTGACTTAAGTTCCTAATGCCAGGAAAATTTAATAACAGAAAATCTAAGGCCCAGGCTGGCATCTCCTTTAAGCTCAAGGCAGACTTTGCACAGTGATTTGAGTATTACCTAGGAAATACAAAAGATTAAAAAAATACCTCACCAGTAACATTGAAAATAACATATTTCAGCATGGAAAGACTCCCAAGGGAAGTCTGTCCAAAACACTCAGCACTCCTAGTGAGACTGACTCAATTATCAGCTGTAATAACATCAGGTAACAGACTTTGCTAAGCAAAGTGTTGCACAGTGAGAAAATTATATTAGCAAACACCAATTTACACCTCTGAATTGCTGTGAATATTCATCAACATCTCCTGTATGCTTTGTAGCCATTAACTGATTAATGAAATCCTAAAGAGAAGCAAATACACAGTATGTGGTGAGCAGGTGTTACCACTCCCTTTTTGCAGGTGATGGGGAAACTGAGGAGAGACTTACTGATCACTTACCTGAGACCAGGCTGCTCAGCAGGTGAAAATGTTTCTACAGGAGACTGCAGGCTGTGACAGCTGACATCTGGAACTCCTGCAATAGCTGGCAAGGTGCTTGTCCTACCCCAAGATGCTGCTCATTGTCCCTCAGCTCTGCTTGCATAATTCATGCACGTATGAGGCCTCCATAAAGTAGTCAAAAGATCTTGAGTATGTTGAACATTTCAGGAAGAAGAGGGTTTTCTAACTCTAAGAGTTTTCTAACTGTAATTCAGTTTGGTAGCAGCTGTCCAAAACCACTTTAAGTTGCCTTGGGCCTGTGCTGCCAAATGAAGCTGT
>NW_009601394.1:16440-46785 GCF_000690535.1 Cariama cristata | reverse complement strand
TCTTTCCCTGGTAGCTTCTGACTTCTCTCCAAAGACATAGAGTTTCTTTCAGTAGCAGAGTAAGTTCAGAGAGTCATTGCTACATGCAATTTAGTATGATGCAAAGACACTGCATTTGAATTTCTACTTAAAATACCAGAGAAACAATACATTGTGATACAGAGAATTAAACTGAGAAACATCTACATTTTTCCATGTGCAACACCACAGAGCTAAGGTTTCCCAATTGCTCTTTTCTTCCTCCTTTCCTCTTTTAAAACATTGGAAAATGCAGTTTCTGTGGAGAATTCTTGCAAATCTGACAGCCTCTCTTGCAGAAATTCCATTAAGTCTCTTACTACCTCTTATGCCTAGATCCCCACTAAGAGGTTCGTGGGCACTAGACTGACCCATTAGTTTGCATGAGTTACCCTTAACAAAGAAGAGTAATGAGATGGATTGGACGTGCCTTCACTATTACTGCAGATATTAGAAGCTGTCCTTTCCCAAGTGCTTTGTATATAGTAAAAAATAATAAGTTGACATTAATACAGATTTCTGCATAGCAAACAGCTCTTTGCAGTATCACTGGGTTTGCTCTCAAGTGCTTGCTGCCATAAAATCGACTGAAGATAGAGGATCAAATCAAAATGTTGCAAATAAACAAATTAACAAGCCTTTCCAAAGACAACTGCCTCGGGATTAGATGTTATCCAGCATAGCTCATGTATCCACAGTGTTTTGTTTCTCTTACTTATGGTTGTTTCTGTCGTATTGTTCCCACTTTCTTCGTTGAGTGTCTGTTTGGGATCTTTATCTCAGATCCCATCCTACTTTGAATAGACATTCTGATCACTCTGATCATGGCTTCGGGAGCGATAATCACCACCATCACAAACGACCTCCTATCAATAGCAATGAAATGATCCTCAATGTCTGTTAAACATTGTGATTTACATCTTCATCAATTAAAGCAGTTCTGTGTTCTCAAATGTATTTTATTAAGTTATAAAATTCCACAGTGTATTGGTGAAATTATTAACAATGGAGGAAGTTGCTGATGCTGAAGCTCAAAACCTAGAAACTAGATTATAGGTTCCTCTGATCCCTTGGACATGCTTTCTGTCTATGGCCTAGACACTGTAGGACTTTGTGCCCCAGTTCGTCCAACTGAATAATGAGAAGATATCTCTCTCTCTCTCTCTCAAATTGGAAGAGGCTTGTGAGGCTATTTGTTGATAACGTATCAAACGTCCTTTTTGAGGCAGTATGGGAGTTAACATCTTGGTATCCAATACTTTAAGGAGAATGTTATTGAAAGTGTAATTGCTTTATGTACTTTTGTAAGGTGAAGAAGCAAGATGTCATCCTTTCAAGTATAGGTGGCAGGTGGGTAAAAAGGGGGAATTTCTGTCTTGAATAACAGCCATGTCTCTCAGATGAGGGGTGGTTCAGTTGCTTTAAGCTCAGAACCAAAATTATTTTGAAATGGATTTAGTCAAGATTCTTCCTCTCAGAAGCAATCCCCCAAATAAAATACATCTCTCTATAGAGGACAAGAATCTACATATTATTAAGCCAGTATTATATCAAATATAAGACTATCTAGAAACCTTGAAATAGCCAGTTTGCTGGATGGCATAGCCATTTGAATATGTAGGAGAGTAGGAGCAGATCTACCACCCTAAATGTTTCCTCCTTCAAAAGCCTAGGCTATATATACTAAGGTAGAAAGTTTGATTGCACAGTCTATATCAGTTTGATTTCAGTTTTCTCGAACATCGCAAATCGATACAGTATGTTACAATCCAGATGAAGTTTTGCTCTGTATAATTGCATATGTATTTTCTTAAGTTTCCTGGAAATTCAGTTTGAAATTTCTATTATCACCTACTGTAGAATGGATGAAAACAGCTAATAGTCACACTGACAATTTTCCTGTTCTAAACTCCATATATTTCTAGACGTAGATATAGCCTGTACCACTATTCCTATGGGTGGGTGTACAGATAGTTTCCAGATCAGAAATGTTATGGCTAGCCAGCTCCCTATGCAGGCAGAGGACACCAGTTATGTCTGTATCCAGCTCTGTAAACATGCCTCTTACTTCTAATAGACTCTGTTGCTTTAAGGTTCAGTAGGGGGATTTGTGAAAATGGGGCCTAATTGTGATGACAACTTGTAGGATCCAGTGTCATACAATACTAAACAACTATGCCTTGTTCTGTCTTTGCTGAAGAGTGGAAAGGAATTTGGCAGCTGAAGCAGAGCTCTGGGAAACCTGTGACACTGAAATAATAGATCGCCATTTACTGCACACACAAGGTTGCAATTCTCTCCCCAGGACTTGTTTGATGACAGTCCTCAGTTTAGAAATGACTCTGATCAGCCCTGAGAGTGAACTACAATTGTGTACAGACTCTGTGGGTGACTACTACTAGTTGTTATCCTGACTAAGAAAAAAAAGGCTATTTTCGTTCTGTAAGTTGTATCAGCAGAACATTTCTGTGCTTTCAGGGATTTTGTATCAGCAGACTTAGCTAGGCTGAATGAAATGGTTACCGTCTTTGCTGTCTGCCTCAAACCGCAACTGTAGCTTACCAACCACTTTGAAGAGACAAATCAATGTGATTTGTGGATGCTTCTAAACGACACAGTTTTGGATCATTTCAGATAATGCCAATATCTGGCATCCTAAAATGTTAGCTGAACTGCTCAGTGGACCCTCCTGCAGAGCTAATAAATGTTAGCAAAAAGGCTGGGATAGACAACAGGGGACTATAACCATATTAGCCACTGCAGTATGATCTGCCTGCAGGTATGAGCCACTTCCTATGATAGAACAAGGGGGAAGGAAGCAGAACATAATAGCTTAAAACTTGTTTTGGGCACAGAAGTTAGATATTTTAAATTTTTTTCCTTGTTTCATTACATGTAAAAACACTTAAAAATGTACTGAAGCCAAAAGGACTGATATTTAAAAATGTGTCAGCCTTCTGAAGCAACTTAAGCAAGCTACCATTCTCAAAGGAAAGAGCACTCTCACACCATTTCTTTTACTGTTAGCACCAGTTTATACCACTATAATCACACCCCAGCCACTTTTTCCTACCTCTATGTCATTTCTTTCATTATGCCTGGAAGCTGCATGGGTAATTGGACCACAGAACTGACTGGGATCTAAAAAACTTCCTATCACTCAAAGAAATGCCCTCAGTGACAATGGTGTGTAGTAACAGTGGAAAGCAAAGCAATCTCTCTTCCACAAGTCCTTCTGAAGTCCAGCTTCCCCTTTTACAGGCCCCAAGGGTGATAAAACACCTTAAGGAAAAGTGAAAATTCATGTCTTTGTTAGAATTTGCCAAAGAACAAATAGTTTGCAAATACAGCAAACAAACAACAAAACCAAACCAAGCAAACAAAAAGTGGGTTGCATATCTGTACCCGTGTAAGAAAGAGAATCTTTTGGGATGCAATAGAGTATTCTTCACAGAGTATGTGGTTATTAAGTGCTCAGAGCCCTGTGAAGAGTACCTCTAAATATCCAAATAGATAGAATTAGATACAAGGATGTTCACCCATCATTGAAATGCTCTTATGGCAGGACTCACTACAAAAATGGAAGCCCTGCCATCTCAAACATGCCAATACGTGTAGCTTGCTGTTAAATAATAATAACAACAGTAGTAAAAAATGTAATTAATAATAATTGAACATTCTTTACAATTGCTAATGAAGGAGATTGCTAATCTCGTGCTGGTAGCAGGAGAGTTCTTTGTCTCTGCTTCCAGGAACATATTACAACTTATAATTAATTAAGAAGCATGCTGGGTGGGCTGGCAACACACATTATAAGTAACATAATAATAAGAAACAAAAGCTTTGTCAGTGGAAAGGTGACAGAAGATAAAGCTTTGTCAGTGGAAAGGTGACAGAAGATACTGTTAGGTACTGCCAGAAATAACTGTTAGATGATGATTAAGTCTCGATAAGCACGGCAGGTTTTCTAACCAGTGTAGAGCAGTATGAGTAAAGAATTTTACCTGATTTCATCAGTATTGACTACAAAATGTGTATGTGTCCTCTATCCCACATCCTCAAATCTTCTTTTCTCCCAGAGGCAATTGCCTGATGGAGGAAATAGAGACTAGTGGTTACAACAGAGGACTTGGAATTTGCTATTTTGAGCTGCGCCACTAAATCATTTCCCGACCTTCGCAAAGTCAATCACAGTAGCTATGCATCATTTTCCAGCTGTAATATGGGAACAATCACAATTACCTTCTAAAAGTATGACGATGCTTCAGGAGTAAAGGTTTATAAAGCATGTGTTATTCACAAAAGGAAAACATCTTGGTGATGATGTACTTTTATGACTGAACCCCTGGAAGCAGGTCTGGGTAGAAATTCAGAGGTAGCACTTGTCCTAACTGTTTTCTGAAAGTATTTGTGTTTGTTATCACCCAGTGCCTATAAGTCAGAGGGAATTGCAAAACTTACACTTACAAAATTAATCTGCATTTCTCCTGGCTTGGAAATGTGTTTCATCATTCTGCTCTGACTGTGGGGCTGGAAGCTCTGTAGTGCCCACTGTTCACATTCCCACCCAAAGTGACTGCTTCTGAGCTCATAGAGGGAGCAATGGCAGCTAGGGAGAGAGGTGAAGTGTGCTGGTAAGCTTAGTCCAGTGCTTCATGAGGAAGCAGATTCATCAGTGCATTTTACTCAGCTTTGGTTCCAGCTGCCATCTGTGCTTGCAGTATCGGGCTAACTGAATGGACAGGGAGACAGGTTTCTTCTTAGCTGGAATAATCATTTCAGAAATGGATGGACCTGATTTAGATCATCACAGGTTTTGATGCATTCTGCTCTGCATGCTGAACTTTCCAGAAGACTGGTCTGATCTGTGATTAAGAGTGAGATTATTCTTACTACAAATGGTACAATACTGGCTATGTCACTGCTATCTTCTCATACATTTTGAGTTCTGTGTCTAAAGTAACTTTTAAAAATCATGGTGTTTCATATGTCTATAGATAAGTTCCAAACTCATTGCACATACTTTGTTCATTCCCAGCCAAGGGCAGCCTCTCTTTGGCAACAAGAGACACATTAGCATCACAGTCCTTCTGCCTATGAGAGATTTCAGATGTTTTCATCAAGCCCTTGAGGAAGTGATGGGTCCAGCTGCTGAAGAGAAATGCAAGTTCCTAATATTGGTGCCATGTAGCACAATAAGGGCAGATGCTGAAGGTCACTTTTGTTTGAAATTTGGAGATGCCAAAAGAATTTGTACCTGCTTATGGTTTGGGAATGCATTAATAATGAAATTTGTGCTACTATACAAACAGTATTGTTATTATTATTATTAATCCTTATTTAGAGGTGTCACTTTTTTTCTCCCTGTGTACCAACGGAAATTTCTAAATGCTTTATGAATAAATCTGTACTTACATGGGCACAAAGACTGCTTTTGTAAAGGTCAAAAAACAATTGCTTGTTAGCAAATAAAGGCATGCTCCTTCTTTCCAAATACTAGAAGATACTTCAAGTAAATTATATTGATAATACCATTGAAGTACATGTTTATTTTAACAAGAAGGTCAAGATGTACATGTACTGGAACAATGCTGCTGTTAAACATTAATTTCGCTTGGGATTAATCAATGATGAGGAAATAAGTAAGACTCCCTTCTCTTTAGCCAGAGAGAAACTGTTACTTTGATCTATAGCTCAGTCAATAGGCTGAAATTGTGAATAACCGTGGAACATGTTGAGAGTTAACCTTTTGATCTCAGCTTGAATGCAATAATTGTAATAAAAACTCCAGACCCAATATTATTATCAATACCACCCCTTGTAGATAGTGATTAGGTTTGATTGCATTACTTTTATAAAGAACAAAAAGACAATGTGCTGTATTCAAATTACAAATGATCTATTCAGAAAAATTAAATTATATAGAACCTTATAACATGCTTAGTAGAGAGGTATTAAAATTTGACTGAATCACTCTGTAATTGTTTATTGCAAATTTTATAAAGCACTGAGTAATCATACTCTTATTTTGAAATTGCACAATGTCTCCAAACTAACTAGTGCTATCAACAAACTGTTTGCCTGCTGTGTTTAAGAACTGCTCTGGTCAGCTATCCAGTGAAGCCTGAATCTTTTTGTGCATGTAAATAACTCAACGTTTACTGTGGACTAAAATCTTCCAGAATCAGAAGAGTGTTTTTTTTTCTTTCATCTCTGGGTAGAGGAAGCAACTTTCATTAGCAGTTATTGGAATGATGTGTGTGCATCAAGGGACTTGCATACCGGTATCTCTTCATTTATTAATTTACTGTAATACATATCTATAACATTATCATAGAAATTATAGATGAGGAAGTAATTTTCTTATTTTTAATGTCATTTTGGCTGTTGTGGAATGCCCTATAAATTGTATTGCATTTATTTAGGCTAAGGGTAAAGCTTTTCGAAATGTATAAGGGACTTAGGGAATGTTAAGTAATTTTTAGAGAGAATATAAATGTTTAGGATTTACATGGGCTTTGGGTGGAGACACAGTTTTATCAGTGAGAATGGTCAAATCAATTGTTTGTTTGATTATGAACCCCATGCTTCGGTCATTTTCAGCCTATTAACCACATAAATAAAATATTGAGCCCTTGGTGATATAGCCTGTCCCGTTGATCAGTCTGACACAATGATGCCAGTAAAGAGAATTAAGAAAACATACTGCAAAAGATACAGCTTCCAGATATTCCCCACCAAAATTTGGAACACAATGAAGATTACCTTCCTCCTAAGAAGGTTTTGAGGAATGGAATGATTGTAAATGTTAGCAATACTGACATACAGAGTTTCATACTGATGTGAAATGGCTAGATCTCATTTAAGTCTGGAATTCAAATGCAACTTGGTGTGTAATATCACCCATGTTATCACATTCACTCCAAGAACTGAGTGCACTTACACTTAAACCACTGGATTTTTAATACACATCCCTATCTGGCTGTTTACAGGTCTAATAGCTGTGACCAAACTAATTTTTAATTGCATTTGTAAGGATTTGCTACATCCATGCAAGGTAAAAGAGAGCAGCTTGCTGACAGGAAAAAGAGCTAGAATCAAAGCAAAGCCTTCCTGTAGCAGACATAGAGTATATTTCTCCCAAAGTGAAATCATTGAGCTGCTCTGCCCTTGTAAAAAAATATTACCTGAGCTAGGGAGGCAGTTCTCTGAGTAAAACCTAGGAAATTCCTCTGCATGGTTCTTCATAATCTGACTTTTTACCTATATATACCCACAATATTTTATGTATGTATCAAAAAGTGCTGTACTTAGAAAATTCTGACAGATGACATTGAAAGAAGAATGCAAGGATAAAGGGGTAAACTGCTCTTGTTCCTAAAAAAAAACCAAACCAAAACCCAAAACCTGCTGTTCTACTGTTTAATGGAAAAAGATTGTAACATATATAAAGGGAGGGAGGGTCAGTAAGTCAGAATTTCAAGGGAAAGAATGGCTTCACATTTAAGCTTGCTACCATAGCAAAAAGCTAAGGATTATAAAGGAATTTGTAATAATAAGCAGAATTTAGTAGTTCTTAGAGTTTAGTAAATCTTAAAACACCCATTCAAACTATTGGTTAATTCTGGAAATGCTCCCCAGAAAAAATCTGTGAATACACACAAAGTGAGAAACACAGGTTTAGAGGCACCCAGCTCAAGTTAGAAGGAGGGGAAATAAATCTCCCTCTCAGGTGAAAACATCAGTTCTAGTCCAGTTTATATAAAAATAGGTATCCTTGCTACTGATTTAAAACAGAACCACATCAATAAACCTCCTTGGTTCATGACAACCAGTTTTAAGGCAGTTCAGCGTGCTGTGAGTGCTAAGCATCCTTGGACAAATGTCAAAACTTTTTTTTTTTAATGGGATCAGTCCTAGGCCCTATGAAGTCTGGAAGTAAGAATATTGGACTTCTAAGCCTTACATGGTTAAAGTGTGCATTTAGTAAGGAGCTTACTAGCTCCTTAGAATGGGACATGTTTGGGTCCATAAAGATGTGTAACTCTAAGCATTTCTGGAACATCTGAGTCAGAAGCAAGACGAGTATTGAGTTGCAGCTAGAATTTATACAGTAAACTTGTGCATGTAAACATCTCAGTTCTTCCTAAGGCTTCCTTAGACACCTTAATTTCTTTATTGCATGTATTGACTCACCTTTATCCATGAAATATTTAACCAAACAGAACAACATTCAAAAGCAGTTAGAAACAAATACTCTGGGAGAAGAGTTGGAGGAGGGGAAGCGGTTTTGAATAGCTTTGTGAAAGCTTCCAATCATGACATAAAAAACTTTAATTTGCCTTCCAAACTGGTCCACATTAAGGTTGTTTTGAGGAATTGAAGGATGCAGTGCGCTAACTTAGCCATTTAAATTCTAGATGTGTCTCTAGCCAGCAGTCAACTAGGAAAGGTACAAGATTCCTATTGAGCAGTAAAGGCAGTGCAGGGCTCAGTGAGAGACACTTGTGCCTGGTTGGACTATTAACAAGAACTGCTGAAATGCATTACTCCATGAGATTGTGAGTGATGGGTACTCTAGGATAAGTAGCAGTCCATTTTATTGAGTCAAAACTTCCAGTTTCTGTAATTGTTATAATTTTAAATGCCTCTATTAGAAGACAAAACAAAAAAGTTATGCTGGAGAAAGACGAATGCTTTAAATTACTTTATTTGTGATCTACAGAAATTTGTAATTAGAGAGGGTTCTTTGTTTTAGTAAGCCAGGTAATCAAAGAGAAAAGCATGAACCTGGCCTATAGCCTTTGTAGTTCATAGGGCACTTCACGCTCTGGTGCTCTGTGAGCAGGACTGACTGCTTCATCTCTTTACCATGTTCCTAAGCCTTTCCAGTTTGGAACAGTGGGCAAGCACCATCAGCAGAGACAGTAGCTTTGTTTCTTCTGCAATAGCCTTACTGTTGATTCACTTGTGCAGATAATCAATACCTGAATTCATTTCCCTCCTTGCCTGATTCCAGACTCATGTCATCCAGACAGATTAGTGCTCGATACAAACAGTAGTGTCTCAATCTTTCTTGCTGTTGCTTCAGATGGCATTTCAAAGGAGCTTGTTGCATTGTCATTGAAGAAGGGGAAAGTATATGTTGCAGCTGTTCAACTGTGGCAAAACAGATGTGTTGCTAGGCCTGTCCAGAGGGAGTGTTTAAGGTCTCTGGAAATTTTAACATTACAATAAGCCCTGGCTGAGGGCTTGGAGAATATTGGTATTGGATTTAAACACGTATGTAATTTGTAGCTGTGCCTTAAGGGACTTTCCAAAGGTCAGGTGGAGAGCAAATGGCAAAATAGGGAACAAAATCCAGATTTCAGCAGAGCACACTCTCTCCCAGAGATATTTGGTTCCAAAACTTTTTCATACTCTGGCAATATATCCTCTCATGTGCTGTATTGCATAAAACTCATAACAACCTGCAAAGAAGCAAACTACAGAGTCAGTGATCCTTGGATGCTGAGATTCTCTTCAAACCAAAATCTTGAAATATTAGCTATATAAAGTATATTTATGATAGCATTAGAAAAAATGGTTTACTGTGTATTGACAATCTTTTAAAGGGCAAACCTATGCAGCATGGTTACCTGCTATTTTGTTATTGTAGAACAATTCTGAGGTCTTTCTGAAGCTGCTTCTTATAGCCTGATCGGAAGCATGTTGGCAAAGGACCAGTCAAGTCATTTCACAATGTCATTTTCATAGCTCTGAACAAATTTTCCCAATAAATGCAGATACATCCTCATCTAGGTTATTAAATTAGTCTCCTCAAAAGGATCAATAAAAAGAAACACAAGCCCATAATCAGAATTTATGAAATTTATAATCCTTTTAACTGCAATAACAATCTTCTAGAAACCACATCTATTCAAGACTGCAGGGAGAATAGGGCAGGCAAGAGTGTATGCATGTGTATGATGGCTTCAGTTTGTTTTCTGGGAGACTTTCCAGTACACTGAAAACAAAATACTTGCAGTTATAGGGAACTGGGCAACCTGTGGAGATAAAAATGTCAAAAGCTACTTATCCTTTAATTATTTACCTAACTTATACTTCCAGTCTTTCAGACAGTTGCCATTACAATGTTCCTTGGAAATTATAAGCATTTTAAAGAGGTGCAGAAGGACACCATGGAAAGTAGGAAGGGTTAACTTACTTAGCTGCCTAAATCCAAAGTTCAGATCCTTCAGATCTTTACTTGTCTAACTTGAGAATGTCTAATAATTGAAGCTATTTGTGTTTCTGAAAATACAATCATAAATTCTTTTATGATAACAAATGTCACTTTTCTGTAAGTACGTCAGTCTTGATGCTGTTGCTGAGAGTAAAACATACAGATAAGCCATATCAACCTGATGGAGACACATATCTAAGGTATTTTTCAGAAACTTGGTTTCTCTTGCTGCTATTCCCAGTACCAGCTCTCAGCAGAAGAGGGTGGAGTGGGTGACTTCTGATCTGACTTTGCCTGAAATAAAGATCTTACATGAGGTCATTCTTTGTGAGCTGAATTATCCAATTCCTCCTTCCATTCATTATCTTTTACTTCACATTTAGGAGCTAGTTGGCTGAAGGATTCTAATACTTTGATTAAAACATAACAAAATATCTAAAATAATAAACCCAAATAAAAATGAAAAATAAGACCTCTTCCTTGACATACTGGATCAAAGATGTTAAATAAAAGCATGCTAATAAATCACAGCTAAGAAACAGAAATGCACAAGGGTCAGAGGCTGAATAATTTCAGAGACTTTGAGACAATACTGATCTTTCACAGTCCACATCACAGGACACTTTCAATACATTAACTGTTTCATTAGATTCTCAATTTCATTGTAAATTTATCTGTATAGACTACTTGCTTTTATTCCAACACTTATTATTTCAGTTGAGAAACATATTTGAATAATTTTAAAATTGCCTTAGATAAAAATTACATTTCTTGAGTATCTAAGGAAAAAAAACCCAATAGATTTCAGCAATTTAAAAAAAACATTTGATATAATGATTTTGTACTCTGCCACAAGAATTATTTAAAAAATAAGATACTTTTTAATATAGTAAAGTAAATAGCTCCTGCAGCCACAAAGATATGAGGATATAAAGAGGCAGGCAGGACAGGGAGTTGATTAGTTACATGTTGCACAGCAACCCCAATTTGATGAGCAGCAAAACCTTACCTGGATCCTGTGAATCCAGCTCAGTAAGCTGATAATCTACAGGAAAAAACACCCCACATCTTACTTCTGTCAGTGAACCCCAGGAACTGGAGTAGCCTTCACAAAGGCAAGCAGGGTGAACAAAGTAATTGGAAAAGTTTTTGACACTATGCATGTCTCTATTTTGTTCCTGTCATCTCTTGACATTAATTACACTGTCAGAGAATACCTCAATGTTCTTTTATTATCACCTAACTAGTGACCTGTTCTGCTTTAAGTTTTTCTGTTGCTGTAGCTGGTCTGATGACATTTGACTTGTTGTCGATCTATTCAAAGTGAAAAACAAATTATGAGTCCCTGGTTTCTGCTCAGATGACTTCGTGCTTACTCCCTCAAGCTTATAAAAGTGACCTTGCCATAAAAGTAAACAGTATTGGCACCAAACTATTTTTATTCGATCTTAGCTATCCACTCAACTGATGCATTTGAAAAGTGAGAATTAGCAATACAGTGTCCACATCATTTCCATGAGATATATTTCAAGTGTCTTTCAGCTTGCCATAACAAAAAGAAAAAACAATGTGTGGTGAATATGAGGTTTTTTTTCTGAGTTTCAGCAGTGTAGAAGTAACACCAAAAAAAATTTAACATTATTCATTAATAGTAAAGCAGTTGTTTTGGGAATGAAGTTGTATAACTGGAACTTGACAAAAGCAACTAATTGATAAAAGAATGTAATGTATATTGACTAGGAGTAAACATTATTTTTAATGTATCAGAAACACAAGGTATGTTCACAGCATTCTGAAAATTTATAGCATCTGTCCGTCTTGAATGCAAAGAGAATTGAGACACAGTTTCTTCCTGTCTATTGACAGTGATGATGAATTCTTTGCTAAAAGTCATACAAAAGCAGTTATAAAATATGAGATTAAATATTTAAAAATTATTTCACCTCACCACAAAAAAACACCTAAGAATTTATCCATATAATTGATATTAACTTTATTAAGAAGTTTGAAAATTTGGGACATTTGAAGGCCAAGGAAGAGATTCAATACTCTGTCAAAATTAAAAACATTAAAGGAGATGACTAGACTCATTATAGTTTGGTTTGCTTGAAATTTAAGCTGGGCATCTAATAAGCAGGCTGAAACTTGCTGCATGTCTAATAGCTGAAGTTGAGCTACAGCTATTTTCTTTAAGAAGAAATATGTAGCATTTGTTATAAAGAGTATTCAGTGCAACAAAATTTAACGTAATCCTTTCAAACTGTACTGGTGACTCACTTTTCTTCTTCCTACATATGAATTTAGTGTCTTGTCTGCATTTGTCTGGTTATAACTTCCACCTTTTTGATATTTTACATTTGCCTATTAGGTTAACAAAGACATTATTTTCAAGTTTAATTTCATAACTTTTCTTTCCTCACATTCAGAAATGAAATCTCTAGCATTGTCTTTCACATTAAGGTGCATTTTTTTTTTTTTTTTTTTTTGCCCTTCTACCTCCCTTCTGTGAAACTTCTCTAAATTTTTCCATGTGGTCTGGAACAGAGGCTACCATAGCTAGTCAAAACATCTAGCTGTGGTACAGGATTGAAGAAAAGGAGGAAATTCACCAGATTTTGCATGTGTATTATGCAATCTGTAACCTTCAAATTACTTTTTGGCCTTGCCTGGTTTTCAGATATAAGAAGTCTTTATCTCATTTAATCATTTTTCAGCCTTCTTGCTTGCAAGGATGGGACTTTCTGTCCTATGTACTTAGGTCATGCTCTTGATTCCTACATTCTGACCTTATGTTTGCTGCATTAAAATATATGTCTGTACAGTTTCCCATGGAACCAGAATCAATCCATGTATTGTCTTTATCAACCACTTCTCATTTTTATTGAGTAAACTCCTTTTGTTAAAAAAAAAATTAATTTTTTGTCACAGATTACTGACAAAAATATGAAGAAATGTAGTGAAGAGTAAATTCTAAATAGTAATAACTAACTAGATTGACATTGGCTAATGATCTACATTTCTTTCCTTAGAGTGCTATTTTAGGCTTTAAAAGTATCAGGAGCCTATTTCTGGGCTGATAGCATCCCAGGCTAAGATTGTGAAAATTGTGTTTGCATGAAAATAAAGCTACGTTTTGACAGAGAATTGCAGCTTATCACTTCATGCAGATCTTGTAACTAATGGTCAAAAGTATGGTTAAGTTGCACGTTCTCCAAAATACAAAAGATCCTGGTAGACAAACATGGTTGTAGTCTTCAGAACAGTGAATTACTTCAGCTGTTTCCTCCCTTGTGACAAGCAATGAGCTGCAAATACCGGATTTCTCAGTGGAAAATAACTAAATATTTTACAGTTTAGATCTGAGTGTTTTCACCGAGGTCAGAGAGGTTATAACAAGCCTGATTCACAGCAGGAAAGGCTGTGAAGAAGCTGTGAAGATAGCCATGTTCTTACTGAATCCAATATAGGAAGTAGGAGTTTGGTTTATTTTGGTATTGGGTAGGGCTATCTTGTTTGCCTTTGAAAGAACTTCACAGAAAAGACTTTGCAAACACATGCCCTAACAAATCAATTCGGTATTTGCATACTTTCACTTTATGTGAAATTGCTGAATAATTTATGATCAATATTTGCACTTATTTTGATGGCCACACATACAGTGATGCAGGTATGTGTGTAACCAAACAGTACTTTTCTATCAAGAGCACCTTGCTTAGGATCCACATAACTACTGTGTGTACTCCAACATTACAGTTTAAATGGAGACAAAGCTGAACAGTTGATGTATGTTAGCTCCTCCAGTGGGGAAACCGGAAGGTACTCTGAATGAACAGCACTAGGAGAAACTAAATCTTACAAAAAAACAGTATAATTTTGAGCAGACAAAGCTAAGTAATACCCATGGAATGGCCTTTATCCAGGCATTCATTCGTCAGTTTAATGTTAAAAGTAACAATGTATAACCTCATGAACAACCCATCCCATCCATCCTCTTTCCCACAGCAGCTGGGGCTGAGGTTACTGTCAACAGGTTCATGTGAGATGGAGTTATCATGTCTCCCTGCACCACTCTGTCTTTCAGTCCCAAAGCAGAGAACTGGCTAGTAGCATTAATAAAAATGTCTCTGTACAAATACAAGTACAACAACATTTCAGTGTATTTATGTGACTGACAGCGAACAGATATTGTCAGGCTGAGTGCTCATGCTGGTGCTATGTAGTCGATGCTTGTTCATTGCCAGGTTCATGTCAGCCAGTTAATTTCTTCCACACATTTCCATTTTCTATTTCTCAAAAGCTTTCCTGTATAACAAAGAGAGATTTGTTATGAGATGTCAGTGAAATAAAAGACAGAAGATAAATGGGCACACTTGTGTTGAGTGGTCTTCTCAGTCACGTTTATCTGTGTGAGATATATATACACACAATTAATCACTTACAATACTTTTTAAAGGGCAGACTAAATTTAAAAAATCCTGACTGCTTTAAAATGGGCTGTAATGACAACTGATAAAGCATATACACAGAAAACTATAGCGAAAGAGTTTTATCTGACAAAGCAAACCCATTGTGGTGACTGTGATCTCATCTCTCCACCAGAAATATATCCCCTGTGGGTAGAAAATAACAGTGGTTTAGCGGGACACAGCTGTATGCCACAATTCAGTGCAAAAGTGAATGGAAGTATTGTATACAATGAGATTACAGGGGAAATTTTAATGAAACAATTTGGAATCTGACCAGGAAAACAGAAACACTGTTTTTGCTCAAAAAAAAAAAAAAAAAAGAAAAAAAAAAGAAGTAGTTCTTAGTTATTTTAATATTTAAGGAGGAAATAATAATATCAGTTTGTTATCATAAGGTCCCAAAGGATGTGAATGAGTGGTTCTATTAAGTTCAATGTGTTTGAAATCAGACGTGTGCCCAAATGATTTGCACCATTAGGTCTACAGACCCAGATCACTGAGTTTCAAGTGAGGCAGGACAGTGCTTCCACTGCTGATGGCAGTATATGCGTCACATAGGAACCTCATTTGCTGTTGGACTCCAGTAGTTAGATGGAAGGTAGAATGCCTGTTTCTCTGTTGCAAAAATTTAGAGTTTTCCTTCATAATGGCTAGTGGCTGCAGAATTTGTAGATTTTGCATCTGTGGTCTTTCTGACAATTGTGGCTGTTGTCAAAACACTGGTTCAGTTCAAATGGGGGAATTGCCTGCAATTTTCCCCAACACTTTGAGCGACAATCTGTGTTAGTTATGTCCATCACCCTTTCTCATAAACCCTGCAGGCCAGTTTCTCACCTCTCTAAAAACTGTTGATACAATACTTTCTGGAGATTCTTCTTGTATACGTTGCTTCTTTTTCAAGAGTGAATCCTCCAGATGTACAATCATGACACTTTGTGCAGAAGAAAATGATAATCAATACTAAATATGTGCTGCTCAAATCTTTCATTCCCTTTCAGGACTCAGATTCCAAACACAAACGTTCAATCACTTCAAGCAGTTACAGCGACATACAGAAATCCAAACTTTCTTCAATGATTTAACTGTGTCTTTGATCCTCTCCTGAAGGATTTACATGCTGTCAAAGAGTGTAATCTAATTACTACTGCCTTGAGCCTGCCTATAGTTTTCAGTGTGTAACTTATTATTTAATTTAGCTAAAAACTTCATTTTAAATTGAAGTTTCATTTTGTTTTCCATCCCCTCACAAAAACACATTTTGAAAATAACATTGTGAAAATTAATGACATTTTTACGTTCTTAAAGTAAAAACAATTTCTCTCACTCCTATAAGCTCTATGCCCAGTAAAACAAAATTAACTGTGTTAATTTTGCTATGAGGAAGTGAGAAATTACTGAAATTGCACAGTTTAAATAACAGAGGACCTTCCAAACTGTATTAGAGGCCAACATATTATTTTAAAACAGCATTATACTGTTATTAAATTACATATGTTATTAAATTACATTTTTTAAAGTGTCACAGTTAAAGACTACTCCTGTCTTTCTGCTGCACACTTGGAGTCCCAATGCATGTGTAAAGATAGAAAAGAATATGTAATGCAAAAGGGCAATTCTGAAACATCCAGTGAAATCCTGGTTCTTGTATTGCACCACTGGTAGATCGTCCAAGCAAAATAAGGAATATGTTTGAAGGAATGACAGAAGGTAAAAAAAATAATATTTAAGTTGTCCAGAAATATTTATTAGGAGTAGAAAAATTTGTATTTCTCTTGAAAGAGAAAAGTGTGTGAAGCATCCACAACTTCGAAGACTGAAAATGGACAGGAAAACATTCTTTTAGGAAATTTTTTGAGCTTTTTTGATCACTGCTCTCACTTCATGGCTAGAAAGGTTTGTACTTTCTATATGATGCCTATCAAAGAGCAAGGAGTTTAATGTTTTTATTTCTATGAAACTAAAAAATTTCTATATAGTTTTGTTGCCTGTAGCTGATGTTTTATAACACCAACAAACAAGTTAGACACTGGCAACAGGGAAAGTATATGTTCCTTCTTGGGGTTGCATGATCATTGCTGAAACGAAATGCAGTCTCTGGGCATGTAGAAGGTAGTCCTACCTCTTTTGTACAACCACATTGGACTCTTTTGATTCCCTAGGTTTAGTCTTCAGAACCAGCGCTGATTCTGTTGGCCACTGAATCCAACTGGGATGTCACCACTTGCTTAACTGTGACTTTGCCTAAGAAACAGTACAGAACCATCACTCAGGTCCTTCCGTTCACTCACATGTGCCTGTGTGGCAGAGGAACTGTGACACTTGCCCCAAAAGAGTTTCATAGCTGTGTGCAGTTCTTGCTCACAATAATGCCTTTTTGATGTAGGATCTTCTTGCAAAGTGAATTTACCTGGAGAAATTTAATAGAGTTCTGATGACCACTCTCTGTGAAATTGACATTAGTAAGATTAACAGGATAATTCTTAGATATCTGACAGGAACATGGTATTAGTCAAATTAAAGTGAAACCCCTGGTGTTTAAGGTTCCAGGAAGCACAGATGTACTGAGACGATTCCTTGCACTGGGGAAGCTTAAATGTCTCAATTACGCTTGTGTTTCTGTTACAGCAGCTCTCTGACAAATGTAATTCCCAGACTTTTGCCCACACTTATGCGGACATCTTTATCTTGGCAGCTAGAAAACATCTGAAACCTCCATTTTGACATACTGAGTAGAGATACATTTCTAATGGGATGCAGTACTCATTCCACATAAGAGTGTATCTCTTGAGGGGTCTGATGTGACTTTTTGCAATTAGAATTAATAATAAAAGAAAGAGAAATATGAAGAGCTTCTTATTTTACATGATTCTAAATCCTTTGCAAGTGTTTTACTGGATTTGGGAACATTTTTTGGAATGTTTTGCAAAACTCTCAGTGAATAACAAGGGCACAGTTAATCACATAAGTAATGTGCTTTTTCTCACTTCCTTTCAACTTGCATTTAATTCTCAATTGCTTTTCCTTTTCTCAGCTGTTCAGATTTGCCAAAACATCTACTAACTTCTACTCCTTTTTTTCTATCTGCTGAGTCTTCTTTTCACTTTGTTTGCCCAGGTTCACTTTTAAACTGAAGTTTAAATAGACTAGATCCACCAGTTCCAGATTTGCACCTACTTACCTCAGGTTTTAATTTTGGTACCAATGGTGACCCCTGTGCCACAGCTCAGGCCAGACCTTGGCTGAAATGGAGCCCTGGAGTGAGGAGGGAGAGTGTGTGGTGGGAGGGACCAGGGTGGGGTAGCTGGGGCATCACAGCATATGGATCCTGATATGTACTCTGAGAACCCCCACCACACAAGATGAGCAGATGTATGTGAGCTGTGAGAATTGCAAAATAAATACTACACACATAGATATAGGGATGTGCACCACTCTCCTTGCAGCTTCCCTTACTCTTGCATAGAACCTAACACTGCCAATGCCAATGCCAATGTAGACTGTGGAACTACCATTACATTCAATAAGAATTGAAAGAGGGCCTCACTTTTTGAATTTTCCTTAATACTTTATTACATGCAACTTTTCAGCTAGAATGCCTCTCTGATAGCATTAGCCACTGAAGAGCTAGATATCATTTCAACTTAGTTTTTAAAACTACTTTAAGCCTCTAAGACTGACATTTGTTTTGGGATAGGACAAATTTCCTCTGGGCCTACAGGCATCTGGCTTCTCAAGGGTAATGGTCTAGAGAGCTGTCCAAGGGAAAAGACCTATTTTTTAGATACTTCCTTCTAGTCATTCCTTTAGTGAGAAAAAGAAAGAAATATTTCCTCCAAGACTAGGTTTACTTCTTCAGGAAGTGTTTGATCTGAAGTCAGTGGGAGTTTCATCATGGACTTCAAAGGATAATGACTCAAACCCTGAATGAGGATTTAAAGCAAGTTGATAAAATTATCCTAAAAAGTTACAGGGATATTTAGAAACATTGCCTGTTGTGTTGGGTTGATCTCAGGTAGCAGCTAAGCACCACACAGCTTCTCACTTATCGGCCCCCCACCCCCTTCACATCAGCAGGACGGGGGAGAGAAGAGGAAGACCAAAAGTGAAAAAATTCATGGGTTGAGATAAAGGCAGTCTAACACATGAAGGAAAGAGGAGAAACAAAAAAAACAACAAAACCCAAGTGGTGCAAAGGCAATCATTCTCCACCTCCCACAAGCAGACCAATGCCCAGCCAGTCTCCAAGCAATGTCTACCTCTCCTAAACCCCCCGCCCCCTGCTTGATTTTTATTGCTGAGCATGAGGTTATATGGCATGGAATATCTCTTTGACCAATCTGGGTCAGGTGTCAAGACTGTGTCCCCTCCCAACTTCTTGCTCACCCCTAGTCCACTCACTGGATGGAGTGGAGTGGGAAAAAGAGAAAACCTCGACACTCTGCGAGCACTGCTCAGCAACAATCAAAATGCTGGTGTGTTGTCAAAACTGTTTTAGTCACAAATCCAAAACACAGCACCATACACATTGCTATATGTAAAATTAACTCCATCCCAGCCAGACTCAGGAGACCTGTGAAATCTCTTTGCTATTTTTCCCAGGTGATTGTAGGAAGAAATGTTAGGGGAGGATAAATGAATAGATGAAAGAATGAATAAATAAATAAAATACCTGGTGAAATGAAAATTATAATAGTGAATATGTGCACAGTTTGAAATTTCTCATATTTCAGATGCGAACTGATTTCAACTGATAAAAATATTCAAATTTTCAAAGGAAAAATGAATATTTGCCGATGTGTATATATACACTTATTTTTTAACTGACATTCTTTGAGTATGTATTTTGGATGTATTTTTGTTTTGCCTTTCTGGCTCTAAGTTAATATTTAGAAGTCCACTATTAGCAGCTTCTCATCCCATGGCTGAGAAGGTGATATTAAAACACTATAATACAAGCCAGTGGCCTGGTTCTGCACCATGTGAATTCAATAGAAACTGTTCTTCTGTATGTAGCCTTCATCAAAGTGAATTTCCCTGCTATATCAGGGATATACTGCTCTGAGATTTATAATGTAAACATAATCTACTATTATTCATAAGCACTTATTTAAAATTAATAATATATTTTAAATAAATACTGTCACTATTAAAAATACCATTGATCAGTCTTCTAGACAGAGTTCCCACCACAAAAAAAACAGATGTAAGCTCACATTTTTTTCTGAAACCTGTCATATTACTCAACCTTTCATCCGTGAACAATGAACAGAAGCTGAGTCTAACATCGTTTTGCTACACTTTCCTGTAAGGAATAAGTTGCTTCCATGAAATTTTAATTAATATTTCGGTGCTGGAATTTTAATGTAGATTCCTGTTCTGGACTCGACACAAAGTGTAGGGTCACAGAATATTTTTTGGCAAACTAAAAGTTTCCATATCAGCACATAAAACTTATGTTGTAAAGATAACATTGTCCCTCTATGCATAGGATAAAGGCCATTATACTTACTGAAGTTATATCATCTTGTCACTCTAATTTTCTTTAATCATCCCTAAGCACCCGCAACCATGAAAACAGATTGTAATTTAGAAGACCAGAAGTTATCTGTAGTGAGGGTACTTTAAACAAAACAAAAACTACTGAAGAATCCTTCTTCAGAAGGTTTACCACTATCTAGTTCAAAAATCTCATATGTTCTAGTTCAAAAATCATATATGCAGACACCTCTTCCTTTTGCAGCTATCTAAAATCCATATGTGAATCTTTGGACTTTATATGTGATAGTTAACGGCTACCACACTAGCCTAAATCATAACCCTCTCTATGCAATTCCTTGACAGTCTGAGTGAGTTCAGAAGTTCTTCTAATTTTAGTCTTCCTCAAGACACAAGATTGTCACAAATTTTTATTATCTTCACTTCTTCATGGTAAAGTTTCTATTATCTTTAATGGTCACTATGATGGAACATTTGCAAGGAAGTGAATTTTTAAGTGAGTGAATTCTCTGGCACCATGTATGAATCAGCTACAGGAGCCTGGACAGAACCCAAATATTCAGTGTATTTCAACTATCAACTTTAAAGGACCAATTCTTTGTTTTCATTCACCTAACTTTTTCATTGATACATGTCTTTTGAAGTTAGAACAAAAGAGGCAACAGTCCAAAAGAAAACAGCCTCATTAAGCAGTGAAAATTAATTAGATATTAGTCAGGATAATTAGAATAGCATAATAATGGACCTGCAGAGAAGTGGGGGTTCTATCAAGACATACAGTAAAGATTTCTACATAACATTAAGCATCACACTGCTGGGTCATGAAGTGGGTGAAGTGGGTAGTAGATTGCCAGAGCCAGAGGCTAAAACACGGTAACTGAAAACAGTCATTCTAGCCACTAATCCTAGGTATAAGATCTGTCAGCTGACATATAATGCCAGTTTTTAGAGTAATCTCTAATCATCCTTAAATTAATTAATGCATGCACATTAATTAAGATTATCTTAAAAATCAGAGTTAATTCCATGTACGAATTTTGACATATCCATCTATAGTTCCAGTTGAGACTTGCATTGAGTTTTGGAGTTGATGTTAAGTTCTTGATTAATGAAGATATTTAGATGGGTCTTTATGAGTAGCACCACCAGACTAAGCACAATTAATGGCTGTTCTTAATGCCCACCTTAAAAAAAAAATAGGGCTTCACTAGTATTGGGTACAAAAAAAGTGCTCCAGAACTGAAATGATTGAGATAGAGAGAGATCTATATATTTTCAAGATAAGCTAGTCCTTATCTGGCTGCTTCCATTCCACTTTTCTCAGTCCTGAATTTCACTTTTACTATATAAATGATTTAACATGTTTAATTATACAACATGTTTTCAACTTAGTAAATAAATTTTGACTAGGTGTCTATGTTAATGAGAGTTAATGACAAATCAAATATGATAAGATAAACAAACATTGTGTCCTTTTTGCAAAAAGACCTTATATATTTTTTCAAAATACTGTCAAAAGAATAAGTTTTGTAGTCCTTCTAAACTGTGTTTGCATACACATATTATTTAATTTTGCTTTTAAAATTTATATAGTTCACAGCAGAGCTGGGAGGGAACCAGATTTCCTCTTTCTGTGGAAATGTACAGAGCTTATTTATGTTTTTCTTAAAAGGAAGGGAAGGGAAGGGAAGGGAAGGGAAGGGGAAAAGAAACAGGAAAGAAAGGAAAGAAAAGGAAAAGGAAAAGGAAAAAGACACTGATATTTCCTTTGAAACAAAAGTATTTTAAAAATTAGATAATTCAAGTATTTTCTTTCAGCAGAGTGGAAGTAATGAATTCTGATGTTGAGGTTTAAAAATTTATAGTATAAACTGGAAAAGAGTCATATCAGTACAGATATTAGAAATTTTTTTTCCGAATAACATCAGCATGGAATTTTTCAACATGATTTTTAGTGTGATATATTTGCAACAAGTCATGTTTCTCCTCCCCCCCCCGAAATTATTCAAAATTGACACACTTCTATTAACTTTCTCTTGTGAGTGACCTTTAAGCTTTTGATCTCTTTCTACCTCAAAGGCATTTTTCTACAGTGTTTTAGAGAGATGAAAAAAACAAATTACTTACCCCTCCCAAAAAAACAAAGCCAAAGTATTTCTACCATGTAGCATTTTATTTTTAGGAATCCATATGAATAGCCTGATTTGCACAAGTGCTGCACACTCAGCATTATCTATCTGTGGAAATTGGGTACTTGATGCTTTTTAGAAATCACAAGAGGATCCATTGAAAAGTAATACTTAAGAGGAAGAAAACACAGGATATTTCTATGTGAACATCGTGCCCTTGTGATAAGCTTATCTGCACATGTCAGCTCTGCTGCGCTACATAACACTTCTCTCCATTTGCCATGCAAAAAAGATTCAGCTAAGTGCACATGAATTAGTTTAAATAGTGTTAATTTGAACATTTGAATCTAAAAGAGGGAGCATTCTTTCCTTTAGAAATTGTTAGCTGAAATAGTCCTGTATTAAGCTAATCTGTTTGAAATTGAAGACTATGTCATAACTGTATGAATTTGAAATATATCCTAAAACCTCCAAATTTTGATATTTAAAACAATCAAATTGTTTTTTCTGTATTCTAAGAAAATAAATCTCTCCAATGTTGGAAGAAGGGATTATCATATCTTTCAGTTATTCCTTTCCTAGAGTCTCCTTTACAGGCAGATGGAACAAATGCCATGAATTTGCCCTGTTTACCCTTAATGACAAATAACACTACTGCTGAAATACTGTTCAGTTCAGCATTTTACATATGAACCTCTTGCCATGCTTGGATTGAAATGGTTCACACTTAAAGACATCTGGGTAGAAAGCCTTTGTAAAGAGGGTTGTAAAGAGCCAATGACAATGCTGTGCAGAGAACTGTGTGGGATGACTGAGCACAGCGAGAGACTCAAAAGTTTATTTTCCAGTATTGGGTTCTTTTGGTATAGGTACTTGAAGGGTATTAAGAGTCTGTTACATTAGAACCTGGCATAGGTGTTGAAATTGTCATATAGTCGGAAAAAAACTAAGATCAGGGACTAAATTCTGACCCAATGTTCACCAACATGAATTCAGAGCAAGTCCAAGACAGCCAATGGATTTCCATCAGATTTCTAGCAGCGTAAGAGAAAAAAATGTGGTTCAAGGTCTTTCAGTGCACTGTGACAGAAAGCAAAGTTCAGCTACTTTCTTCGAGGATTCATTTTCTTTCAGGCTGTCCCTTCATCCTATGGCATTTGCATTGCTGATTCTTACCCTGCTTCTCAGAGGACATGAAAATATGTAGCTGCTCATCTCCTTGTTCAGTTTTTATAGATTACTTTGATGTTCAAAATAAATCTCATTATGCTGCAGATCAAAGAGGGCAATTCCTTTCTCCAAAGCAGTACAATAAGCCAATTAGCATTTTTTTTTTTTTTGATAATGTAATGCAGAGAACATCACCCTAATGTATCTGTTGTGATTGAGCAGGTCTGCAGTGAAACTCTAGGCAGCACAGTCAGAATTTGGTTTTACAGTTTTAGCAGTAGTTCAGCTGACCAAAAAATTTAGATAGAGGCAAATCAATGACATAATAAAAAAATGGAGGGAATGGAATAGTATGAAAAGTTGTCTTTTTTTAACTTAACAGAACAACATCAATGTTCAAAAAGCTCTCAAACTTTGGTTCACAAATTAAATGTTTTCTTTATGTATTTATTCTCCCCTTTTGAAATTAAACTGACCTAAACTAAGTCTCAAATACAATTTCATAGTTAATAATTGAAACATTATGTTCTGTACTTATTTTGAAAGTAAATATACTGGGTTTTGGAATTTTTCTTTGAGTAAGGGTTGCAAAATTTTGACAAATTAACCCAGATTCAGCAGTCATTCTTTAGATTGAGATTGAACTAGGTTTTGGTTAAGATTATTATTTGGTGAATAAAGTTTTTATCTTAAAATATATCACAGATGACAAAAGATATTGTCCTGCCTTAAAAAGTTAAGATATAGAATACATCATGGGTTATTCTAGTTTATCTGAAAGTAAACAGATACCTTATTCGTGATTAGATTACCTCTTTTTACAGTTCCTCTATTATCTCCTTTATGTTTTGGTTTGGGGTTTTATCAGCAAATCAGCTAGTTCACACTGAAGTGCAGAAATGTATTTCAGACCAACACCTCGCTTCCCACAAGCAACAAGCACCACCCAATTCCAATTTATGTTGGAATAATGACATGAGAAGAAAAGCACCATTTTAATTAAACTGATAGCAAAGGATATAAATGAGGAAAACATTTCTCCTCATCTTCATAGCATGTTAAGTGTTAAACATGTTCTGAAAGCAAGCCCACTCAGGGACATAAGCAGTAAGGAGAGACTATTTAACATTTATTTAACTTTTAGCTGTTGAGTAACTCTTGGAATCTTTATATCCTTGCCAGACCAGTATGTTAGTTCATATATTAATTGCATATTTCAAGAATAAAATGTTTTTTCCTGGTGTTTGTTTTTAAATGATATTTCATTTTAATGGGCATGAATACAAAGATGGCTATAAATCTACAGCTCCAGAAAGTGACAGAAAGCATACCAGAAAATAAAATTCATGCAGAGTTGCTCTTGCGGCTGTATATCTAAAGCAAAACTAATAGGTTGACTATTTCATCCTAGAATAAAAACTATTGGTTACTATATTAAATAAGTCTAATGCTTGAAAGGAGATTGATGAGGTAATTGTTACTAGTACCAGCAAAGCATGGCTTGATGTGTCTGGCTTTTCAAAACCCAGATGTCCTGGGTACATCTCAGCTAGAGCTCAGTACTAATCCAACAACTCTTCTGAGTTTGTTTGTATTGTTAAATACACTTTCTTTTAGATACATTCTCACAACTTTAGTACGAAATTATTAATAATCCTTATTATTATATTTGATTGTTAGTATTCGAATGACCATTTCAGTGAATAAATTTACCATCAGGAATTTCTATGGATGCAAAATAATTAAGATGTTGCTAGACAATTTTAAAGAAAGAGAAAAATTAATGTTGCATTTGAAATTGAATTTTCTGACCCTGAAATCTGAAAGCTACACTCAAATAATTCCACCTTTAAACTCCAGGAACAAATATATCAGTGAAAACTGTGGTTCAAAACACTGCTGTTTGAGGTCAAAATTTATCTATCATCAGATGCTTGCAGTGAATTGCATGTGAACAATCCATGTACCAATAATTACTGACAGAAATCATCTGATGATTCATCTTTATGTAAAAATTCCATTTCAGACAACAATGACCTATTTACAATCAATTTTTCAACGGAATGAGAAGGGTCTCCATGCTAATCTAAAAACTGAATGGAATTATAGGTCCTGCTCAATGGAGGTGTGTGTAGAATGGAAAATCTGGTTTAAAAACTTTTCCAGATACTAGAATTTGAAAAAAAAATAAAAAATCTGCAAAATAAAATTCCAAAATATGTGGTTTCAAATTCATCACGGGAAAAATAAAAAAATTCCCTCTGCAAGCTGTAAAGCAACACTATGTATTTTATGTTAAGGTATATATTGTATTCTGGCATATAGTACTGATATATCAAGATTTTGCTGCACAGGTAGGCTCTGAGGGTTGTTTTTTTGCCTGATAAAGGTAGCTGTTCATCTATTTCTTCCTAGTAATACAGAGTAACAATATTTGCCAGTGTTAACTAGAGCACAAAATATGCAGGATCTAAACTGTTTTAAAAATATGTATTTACAGGAAATACCATTTACATTCTAAATTCCTATAAGATAGGTAAGCCATCCTTTGGGATAATGGCAATTCTGGTCATAAGAGTATCTTTCCTCCTCTGAATCTGCAGAATATATATGCTAACTGATCAAAATGACCAACACAGGTTTTGAAATGTTGATATGTACTTACATTTACAGCATTGTAATGTGCTTTCTGACATCAAGGATTTTCAGTTTTCTATTCTATGTCATGTTGGGGTCCTTTGACACATTAAGCCTACAACAGAGCCTTCCAAACCAAGTGTACAGCCCCTTTTCTGTTAAGTGCTAATCTTCACTAGCTCTCATCACTTTTGAGTTGATTAGAAATAGTTGAACAATTTCTGTCAGCTCAGAGGAGAGCTGTGAGGTGCAACTGTAACAGCCATTTCTCCGAGGATGATCACCTGGCCAGCATTCTCCCCATCTATATGCCCCTGAATGAATGAGTGGTCCTCTTACAGTTGTGCAGGAAGAGTTTCTGTCTGTATTTCTGCCACTTTCTGAAATATGATTCATGCCTATTGGTAAACAAATAATAATGACAAGGCATGTGAACCCTGTAAAATCTCTTCAAGAGTGAGATTTTTCTGGAGATAGACCATACGAACTATGAAAAAATATAATAATGCGAGGGTTAAACAGAGAGGTAGGTAGAAGTCTCTAGTTTTGGATAACTGCCTTCATATTTTGCAGTTTATGTGAGTGAATACGCAGAGCAGGATCAAGCTGCCCTTGTAGCAATGAAGGTGTGCATCTAACTTCCCTGTGATATACCACTGGACCAGCAGCAGCGAAGAGCTGACTTGACGTTGCTATCGAGCCAACATGATTTCATTATGTCAGCAGAACCAGAGCAGAGTTTGAGAGATGTTGTGACAAATTGAAATGACTCATGTAGAATAATTTTTTTTGACTGACAGGGAATAAACTTGTCATTTTGTCTGCATAGTGCTTTCTCCCAAGATCATGTTCTTTGGAAATGTTCAAGCCTCTTTTGGTTTTGATCAGGTCTGGTTCCCTGCTGCAGCCACAAGGCCAGTTTGTCTCTTATGGGACAGAAGTAAAAGAGAGGGATGAAAATACAGAAATACAATCAGAAATATAGCAGCCTTAACTGGCATTGTTAGGTATTGAGTGAGTAAGTTTGGGGGGGGACTCTAGAGGCCGTTCATCCTTTTAAAGACAGTGGCTAAACTTGTACTAGAACTTAACTATGTCAAGACAGGAGATTTTTCAAAAGCCAGCTAGTAAATGTAGAGTTTTCAGCCAGAAATTACTGCAGCTATTTTAAAGTTGGTAGAGATTTTAATACCTACTGACATTAATACATTGCTGTGTATTGATATGTATATATGCACACACTATCTTTCTGTGAATGTATACATTAAGATAATGCCATATGGTACTTTAAATAAAAAGTTCACTTTTCCATTTGAAATGACAATATCTGTTTTCATTTTTCACTACAAAAAAATAATTTATTATTTGACGTTTTGTGCAAAGCTTCTCTAATTATGTACTTACCAGTTATCTTGTTCTCTTTCTGCTACTTTATCTACATTTTGTCATCCAAATGTAATGGGTGATGATTGATACTATTTGCTCTGACAGAAATCCTTTGGGAAAAGGCCAGGATAAATTCTGGAAACAAAATATTTAAGTTCATTATTACAAATAAAATCAGGCCTTTACATGAACTTGGGTTTATATACAGTACCTTCTGTTAGCAATACTGCAGTAGATCAAATAATCTTTTTCTTTCCGTAGTTAATAAAAACATAAGCAGAAGAAAAGAAAGTTGTGGAAATTAAAATCTTACACTTGCAAGGATTTTTAATCAGATGTACCCTGATTTTTTCTACAGCTATATACCCTGTACCTGGAACACATCAGAATGACCATGAACTTGCATGTTAGCAAGACAAAATTAAAAATAAACTCACATTGCTTGGCATTTATTTATTCACAATAAAATAATCTTTTAAAAAGAGTACAAAATAATTGTCTGTAGAGAAGACTACTTAAAAAAAAAAAAGCATATATAGAGTTTTAATAGTGAAAAGAATCTGATCGTTAGATACCCGGGTTTTGCAGAGCATATTATAAATATATAAATAAGTTCAATTCTACTCCACAAAGTTCTGTTTACCTACATAATGAAGAATTTGATCTGGAAAAAAAATTGTAACAGCTTTGCTGTGATACACTTCTAAGGTAGTTAATATAACACCTATAAAGGCACTTCTTTTTGTCTTTGAATGTATTGTGCCTCAATATCTCCCTTGATCAATTTTCTTTGGTCTACCTGCTGTACACACATTTCCCTGGATCCCATCATCATTCTTGAGCGTACAAATCATTCATTAAAAGATTTGCTATGTATTATTTGTAATGGTTACCTGCCTTTATATGGTGTTAGTGAAAGTTTCCACTACTGGCAAATGCTGAGTTTTTGATATCTGTGTGTGTGCAAAATCTAACTCCATTAGTGAAACCTCACTTTCAGCTTAACTTCAGATTGCATCCATTGTGCAAATCTTTTCAGTTCCTATCAAATTCTCCATCCAGTTTGACTTCCAGAATGTCCATTTGTTATGTCCTTTTCACTTTAAAGCACTGCAATACCTTAATTTTTGCCCAAAACAAAAATCAGAAAAGTCAGGATAAACTTTTCATAGCTTCTCATTTTCACAACCATTTCTATCCCTGTGATGACAAACTCCTGTGTGAAGTTTGTCCTTTCAGGTGCTCCATTAGGTTTCCGGATTCTGGCCTTAATTTTCTAGCTGATTATTTTGCCAGCCAAAAAAGGAGACTTTGTCAGCTTAAATGGCAGGGCCAAACCCTGTATGGGTGTTATTCTTCTTGCTCTGAGGAGAAATCAGACATCTCAGATCAAGACTGATGAGAGACCCTACCGATTTAGTGGGTTCATTCCAGCCTTTTACTGTAATATGGTTTCTTAGAAATTACATCCTTATGTTGAATTTTGAACTCCCTTTTGTTGCTTTAACTCCTATTTGGACCAGCAATATGGACCATAAAATCAGAAATCTAAAACATAACCAAACCCACCTATTTCACTGCCATGACTCACCTTTCCATCCTCCTCCTTCCTCCCTCCAGATATTAATTTGTATTGAGAACCCACCTGTTTTATGATTGGGACAGCAAACAGATTTGAAAAGCCATTTTCATTAGCTTATCAATTCCCATAATAACCAAATAGAAATAAGAATTAGAGAAATCTCATGAGTTTACAGTCGGGAGACAGCTAACCACATTTGCAAACTGAATCCAGGTTCAGGAGTGAATCTGAGAGTGTAGCTGATGACAGTGACTGAGAATTAAATGCCCTGCAGCTATCGGCAAAAAGTGTTTCACAACCATTTGGAAGTTTGAACCACCACTGGAGAGTACAGTTTATTTTAAGTTTTGTCAGGTTAAAAGTCCTAGTCATTGCAGAAGAATGAATACCCTTTATGTTTTACAATGCAGATGTTTAAATCTGATTTTAGCTGTTTTGATTAACTTTATAGAGAAATATGTTTTCTGAAGAGAAGAGTGCCTCTTAACAACCTACTTTGACCTTTCATAAGAAAGATATATCCTTAAAGTGCCTGTTACTCCCATTGACTATAATAGAAACCTGGAAAAGAACTAGGATGCAGTTGCAAACATTACAGATGTCCGGAGTTATATAGGATAATCCCTTACAAACTACCTAGGAGAAATTTGAGTTGTGTTTCCATTCAGTTCAGACATCAGCCACACATGCTTACTCTGCCAGTTTTTTTAACCACTTAAGTGTAATCTTAGAACCCCTTAAAAGTTTGACCACCACCTTTTTCCAATGGGAAAATCTCTCAAATGTGATGCGTCTCAAGTTTTCATGTGTCTTTATGTAGAAGATCAGAAATTCTCTCTTCCATTTGTTCTCTGGCCATGTTATTGAAAAAGTAATATAACTGTCTCTTTTTGACAATAACTGATAGTATACGAGCACTTTTTTTGGCATCAAAAACTGTTTTAGATACAAGTATCTTACTGAAATTTATTTTACAATAGCTGTTCTTTAAAAAGCTATATAATTAAATAATTAATTTTTTTTAGTAGGCTTCCATATTACAATCTTTTTACTGTTGTGCTCTTTCTACATTTAGTAATTTTGAAGTAAGTTCAATTATTTTACAATTCTGTGCATTTATATCATTTATATGCAGACTTAAGAGACTACTTAAAAAAAAGCAATAGACTTTGTCAGAGACCATAAATGTGTAGGATGTATCTGAAATGTAAGGCCATGACCTGATTTTTTTATTCC
>NW_009601394.1:0-16420 GCF_000690535.1 Cariama cristata | reverse complement strand
TTTTCTATTTAGCCTGTTTTGGAGGTTGCATCAACCAGATACACAACTTCTAGGTAGTTCCCTAAAATTTAAGGCTTTTGACATTGCTTTATTTTTTTCTCTTTTTTTTTCTTGTTCCTTTTTCTTTTCCTTTTTTTTTTTTTTTTTTTTTCCCCAGAAACCCTTCACATTAGAGAAGGTAGAGTGAATGAGGGGAAGTGTGAAATTTGGCCAAGTTTCCGCTGTCACCATGTTTTGATGTGGCTGAGCTATCCTCTACTCGAGATTCTACCAGCCTTCTGCACCTCCACAGAGTCTATAAGAATATGGTTGGACCCGAATACCTGAGGTGGATTTCTGTGAAATATTGGGTTTTTTTCAAATGAAGCACACCAAAAACACAAGCAGGGGTTAAAATCCCTAAAGCTATGCTTCATTAGAACATAAATTAGAACAAGTCTCCTTCTGAAACAGAGAAAAAAAAAAAACTACTGGGTAAGGTGGGCTAGGTGCTTTTAAATGTTTTCTTCTTTTTATAAGTAAAGATGTCATCCACTGCCATTAACCTATTTTTTCTGTCTCAAAATGAATGGTAAAACCATTTCAGTATTTTCTTACAAATGCATAGCACTGTTCATCTACCATTTAGGCTCCTGCCTCTATTAGGGAACATTAACTGGGTTCTGCCAGATGAAGTTAATTTCATTCTTTCATGCTTCCATTGACTTCATATTTATTTACAGATCATACCCTACAGAGAACCAGAAGTACAAAAGCAAGACTTACAGCTGATCAGGATTTGTTGAAAGCAGTTTCCTAAAAGTTCTGTGAGATAAAGTTTTTTGTGCATATTTTTTTTAAACTACAATATGAAGACAAAACCTTCCACCCCATCCACTACAATTAACTTACTTCTTTTACTGTTATGAATCTGAATTTTGGGGCAGCTGTTGATATAGGCATGGAGTTGCATTAGATACTTTGGTAAAACAAATGCTAGAAACTGACTAGTAACTCTGTTAAAGGTTGTGATTCGGTTGATAGATGTGCTGTCTCCCATAAGAAATGCCTTGGTGATCTGAAATATTTAGATTTATCTATATGCACAGCAACAGCCTGATCACATAAGACACTGAGACATAATGTTATCCCAAGCTTACCATACACTCTTATCTTCTAGTCCTGAAGATGGGCCGAAGTGTTGTAGTGTTTGTTAGACACAGCTAAGAAAAAATGGAAATGAAAGGCTCTGAATAGTTTGCAAATTCCAGTCATAAAAGTATGACTGTTAAAATGGAATTGATAGGTTAACCAAACAGCTTCTTCTCTGTATTATGCCATAGGAAAAGAAACTAGTGTCATATTGGCAACCTGCTGATTGAGCAAAGGAACCTGGCTCATGGCTAGAGTACCCTAAACTATTTACAAAGGCAGTAACTAAAATTAATGAATGAAAGGCTGAATGGACTTGACAGAGTGAAGAAATCAGAATGGAGATTTAGCTTCTTTTCACATTCCTTGGTAAAATGGGATTCAAAGAAAGCCCATTCCCATTACAGCTAAGAGCAGTGACTATTGTGAAGTAGATTTCAGGTTTAATTCATGTCTGTTTAATTTCATAATGCCACAGTTTTTGCCTCCTCCAAGTTCTAAGTGAATGTAGATGAGATGTCAGCAACATCAACCCATCTATTCCTCGAAGCACCGAAAAAACTACACTGTCTAGGCTAACTTTAGAAAATATCCTGGTGGTTTTCATCATCTATTTGTTTATGCAGTTTTCTAGCACATGCAGAAATGATGTGGACTTCTGCAGAAAAAGAGTCTTTAAGAGGTGTTCAAATTTCCCAGATAGCACCAAGACATTCAAGGACAAATGTGATGAACACTAAAGACAGGGGAAAATAGGAAAAGCTAAAACTTGGGGGGAGGAGGGTGGACCAGCTGCTGATAGAAAAAAAAAGAAATTTTTTTCAGAATCTTTGAGAGCTAAGGACTGAGTTTCCTTTATATCTGGAGCAAACTTTCTCTTGCTTTTTTCCTGATCATCCTTGACCATTATTACTGTTCAAATAATTACTGTGAGTTAGGAGAATTCATGTGTTTTCCAGAGGCAGTCTTCTTTGTCAACATGTATCCCCTATCCTCCAACATACTTTAGGATTCAATTCATGGTAATCTAAACTCAGCTCAGCCTGATTCTGCCCTCAAGCTCTGGGCACATGCTCCTGACATTTCCTTGACCGAAAGCTTGAACACATCTTACTCTCAATAAGATGATTCAAGAATATATCCTCAGGAAGAGGGGAAAGTGGGGCTGTGGTAGTAAGAAACTTGAGTAGTGGTTGGCTTCAACTGCAATGAAATGAAGCCTTTGATCAGTCTGTTGCTGAGGAGTCATACTCAGATCATTTACTGTTCAGAAATCTTTTAAATCAACAGTTCATTTGAAAGTCTTTCTCCGAGTTCCTATTCTTTCAAGCACGTTAAATATGACATATAACCAAAAGAGAGCTGATCTGAAGATTGTTTTTTCCCCCTTTGTTTAGAGACACTAGGACCTGATGTCTACATTTAGCATTAAATTTGGCATATTTAGTCATTACCACAGCATTCTCTCTCACAGTTAGCATTTATACAGTGCTAAAAATGAAAGCAACTCTGGAAGTAAAACATAATTACCTCAAATTAAAATTTGCTTCATTCAAATAACACTTTGAAATGTCCAACGAAACTTTGAATTATTAGGCACGGGAAAGCAATATGCTTTCTCCTGTGACAGACAGTGTTTCCAGGAGTATCATTTGTACATTGCTAGATCTAATCCCTTTTAAAAAACACTCCATATAATGCATAATTCAACCATTTTTTCTGCAAGATTAAATATTTCAACTGCTTGATTGCATATAATGCAAATAAATAATAACTAATGCTGTATATATATCAAAACTTGCATGTACTGGAGTCAACCAGGAAGGATTAATGAATAATATTTCAATGATACGTGTGCTTAGCCCTTAGTTCCTCGTATTTTTTCTAAGATATGGGCTTTGAAGATCATTTCCAGTGAGGCAACACAGGACTTCTAAACAAGATTAAAATAACTGTCTTGTAAAACTTGTGGAAAAAGGAAGGAAATTTTGCTAGGTAATTACAGAATTTTACAGAGCATGTACTGGATTGTTAATGTGTTAATTAAAAGAAACCTGTTCATAAATGAGTGGTTACTTAGCAACATACAATTTGGGGATTGTTATACAAGGCCATTCAGTTATCATATTAAAACTGTTGACTGACCACAGCTGTAAGAAATCTCAGAACTTATATTGTTTATGAAGACATAACCTGTGTCAACAGCAAATACTTGGTCTTTCTTGTCAAAATGTAAGAAATCTACTCCTTCAAGTAAAATAAGAACTAATGGTTAAAATATCTCTATTTTAATTTAGAATTCAGTCATATTGATATAAGTTCTCATCTGTCAGAAACAAAACACATTTTCATTTTTGCACCTTGTAAAAGGTTTTAATGTTAATTTTTTCCCCATTATTTTTTCAGAAAATGCTACTTTTTATTTCTTAAAAACATATTGTGCCTTACATACTGCTCCTCCTAGCTGAACAAAGTATCCCTCCAATCTACGTTGCATGTTTATATTTTAGACACTGTGAATGTTGCTGTTGTGGAATAATAATTACCAAAGGCTCACATTTATTAATCATATTGCACTTACTGATTTCCCACATATCTCTAATGGAACATTACAATCCTTAGTCTTTTCTAATTCACTTGAACCCTCACACAAAGATCAAGAGGCACATTTCAACTTAAGATAAACTTGGATATATCCACTAGTCATTATCAGAAGAATTTACTCCAAGTTTATGCTGGTGTGTAGTTATAGGAAAAATCTTACCCATGGGAATAGTCCTTTGTCTTAATGAGACCAGTTATGACATCCATAATGTTTAAAGTAATTTCCTCAAAGTCAAGGCACAAAGGTGGGATGGTAGTGAATGTGACACAAGCTTGTACTGTGGCAGGTTTA
This sequence comes from Cariama cristata, assembly GCF_000690535.1. Classification (NCBI taxonomy): domain Eukaryota; kingdom Metazoa; phylum Chordata; class Aves; order Cariamiformes; family Cariamidae; genus Cariama; species Cariama cristata. Next base: position 12,393 of record NW_009601394.1, on the reverse strand, counting down.
CAGCAAGGTCTGATGCTGTAGCTGCTTATCCAAGACTAAACCAGTCACTACAGAAGTCAACAAAAGATTTTTGCTTGGCTTGAATTGAACTTTAAAAGTTTGGGTTAAATATTACATAGACTACCTTCAGGTGTAATTATACTAATATTACCTTTCAGGACAATCCTATACAAGAGTGTACTTGACAGCAGAACTTAGCTGTTGAATTTGGTAACTCCTGTCAGTATTTCGTTTTCAAAGACTGACTTTATTCCTTTTAAAAGGAGACTGCTGGAGCACCCAAATGTGTTCAAATTTATGGTGACATAAAATTATAAATGGTTTGATAACAAGAAACAAATTCACACTGACCATCTGCAAGTGTTCTTTGCAATCATATAGATTTTGCCAAATTGCTTATAATCAGCCCTTTCCACTGTATAGTAGAAAGCAGAGTTTACAAGCAAGCCTGCAATAAGAATGTGGTCCTGAGGTAAAAGGAAGTCTTTTTTACTTTATTTTAATTAAAAAAATTGATGCCACTTCATGTTCTGAGTTGTTATATTACAACACATTTTACAGAAAAAGGTGAAGAAATTGGCAGAATAATTTTTTGTGCCCATGTTCTTGCCTGCCTGGTGCTGAGTAGTCACTGAAGTCAAAAGCACCCAAGGCTAATCAGCATTTTATAAGATATAAATTTAATCTTCTTCTCAGCTACACATAGTGGGAATTTTCTTTTTTCTCTCTGTCTTCCTGAAGAGCTCCAACAACAGGACCAGGTGCATCTGTTTACAGGCCCAATAAATGATCAGCAACTGCTGAGTTGAGGTTACATTGATACACAGAAAAAGCTTATTTCTTTTCTCCTTGCATTTGATCTTTATAATGCAAGCAGCCTGACATTATCCAATTAATCTTCTGCAAGACACTCAGCACGCAGAAGGTTTAGTTTTAATTTACTAGATTATAAGTAGCTGTAATCTCTCTGCTATACGTGGCATTTTGCAGGCATAAATTATTTGGTAGCAATTATCCATTAAAATGTAACGAATGCTTGTTTTCTGTGTCCTGAATTCAGTACAATTGTGAAACTGAGAACAAAGGCACTTGAACAGTTTAGTGCTCTGTGGGTCTTTTCTCATAGGAAAATTACATATAATTAATGTATGAAAGTAGTACAATTAAAGGAGATAAAAGATGCACAATTTTCTTCCCTAAGCTGTCCGTAGGCCCTAGTTAAGCTCATTTAAATAGGCTGGAAGGTTAGGGTTAGGATTGCTACTGTTATTATTATAATTATTATTAGTGTTATTATTATAACTTGTAGACTCGAAGGATGATTTTCCGTCTTATATGCCAAATAAGACAGTAATGGTGAAAACTGAAGCAGGCAATAACTTCTCTGTTGGAAACAGGACCACTGTCATCAAAATACATTAAGATTTTGGGGAAAAAGAAAATATTCAGATTTTGGATGTAATTTGTTTTTTATATTCTTCACCACCTTTTGCCGTACCTCTGAGACATACTACAAAAATTCTGGGATATCTGGTTTTGAAAAAGAATTTTAAAGAAGCAGAAAATCACAAATTAATCCCAGGAAATCTCTTATCGTATTCTGTGTAATTTTGGGCCGAGTGGTCGTATTTCAGCTTTAAACTGTGTCTTGATAATTCAGACTGGGACCTGGCCAGAAGGTGCAATAGCTGTTTCCTAACCCATATGCCTGGTCTCCATCATGCAACAGACAGATCATAGTACATGTTGGAGTTTCACTTTGACAGCAAACTAGGATGCTTCAAAGGAACATATGTGGCTCCTAGAGACTGCAACAACTCTCAAATCCTGCTGCATAGACTCAGTCAGAAGTAACTTCTTGAGGCATTAAATAAACTAATCAAACACACATAACTACAACAAAAACTACATCTTAACACTTGAAGTATTTCTAGATTTATAGAATTCAGGTAAGTGTTATCTGAGAAATTTGGACACAAATCTGAACCAGTCATTTTCAGATTTGCTCACTACAATCCATATTATCATCTGCCTCTCCAGAAGCAATTAAGGATCATTAGTTTTAATAAGGAAAGATTAGCTGGCACTATGCACAAATGGCATCACCTACACAAATAGATTTGTGTAGCTGGAAAGCACTCTTTTTTCCATCTGTGCTTGGAGTACAAGCCTGGTGCCCCCTTACATTAATTGTAGTTTTGCAATTTCCTTCAATTCCAGACTTCCTATGCTTTGCATTTCCAGTGTTTTCTGTTGCCTTGCAGGTACATATGCACTTGTTCCATGATTTTTCAATCCTCAATTTGCATACCATGCTTTAGGTGTCCTGTGATAACTCACGTTATTCATAGCAACACCTTTAGGGTATATTGTTGGTAATACATAATTATTACTAAGTATTTACAAAACACGATTTCCAAGCATTATATATTCATTGCACATCTAACAGCAACATACCAAGTCATAGACCTTTCCTGTAGAAAGAAACTTTAGGTATAACTGAAGGATAATAAGAATGAAAACTGTGGATAAAGCTGTGAATGCAGAGAGGTGTTTCTGCCCACAAAAATCTGACAGCAGAGAATAAAGTTAATTTGACACTTATGCATCTTGTTTATAAAATTTTTGTTTTTTAAAAGTGCAAAACAATTAATATAATTATTTTTAATTAAAATGGATCTGATTTTAAACTGGCTGCAAATTCTTTTCCAAAGAATGTGTTATAACTCAAATTTAAGTAATACAATGGAGAAAAATATTATTATGTCCCAGGAAATGTCAATCTGTAGCAAACTCAGTATTGCAGAATTTACAAATTACTTTTTGCCTACCGGCAGGACTAATTGCATGACCCTTTTAGTGGGAAACTTATGTAACTAATCAAACTAGGTGGAAAAGTCAGAGTAATGAACATTAAAGTAGAATTCAGAGTCTGAAATATGAGATAAGTGGACATATGGGCATTTGCTCTAATAGGGAATAGAAAATTATGTCTTGAAAGAAGATTTCACATGGTATACTGAGTTAAAGAATTTGGGCCAAGACTGTAAGTCATGCTGCTGGTTGGTATCATATGAAACAGTTTCCCAGTTTTGCTTCCCCGCTTATAATATAGAACTTGATATTCTTACAAAGGTTTTGAGACCTCAATAGCATTATATCACAACCAGGAAGTTTCTGTCTCGCAAGGACGTGTATTACTATTCATTTTTTATGGTTTGACAGTGCTTGAGATCAATAGGCATGAATGGATGGGGTGCTCTGTGAACTTGTGAATCAAACAAATGAAAAAATAGGAAAAGATAATGGGAAAAGATTGCACAGGTAAATATTCGCCAGAGATTTTGGGACTATCAGTAGCAAAGGATCCACTTAACATATTTTGATGATGGTCTAGGATGATGACACCCAGCTTTAGCAGATGTTCAAGCATAGTCAATTCTTTCTGTGTTAAAGGATGTCCCTATACAACCACCTTCTGTCACATGATGGGGCTCACTGTGCATATTCAGTACAACCAGACTGGTTGTATGCAAACTGATCACGGGCAGCTGGAAATGTCAGATTTACTTCACATACTTAAATGAACGCACAGCATTTTCCCACATTGGAGCTCACAACTGCCACCTTCTTTGGGCCTCTGGAGTAAAAAGGAGAGAGGACATCCAGATCTGAACTGTAACCACCTTGATGCTCTTCAAAGCCCATTTCCCTTGGTTCCCAAAAACTGAGCAATAAATGGCTGGAAAGTTTCAGTATGCTTCCTCTCATCAACATTTCTAAGACTTCTTCCACCTTGTCCTTTTATGTGAAACGCCCCTAGGAAAATAGAAGAGGAGATGTGAATTTACAGGAGGAAGGAAACTGAGGGTGAGACGGAGTCATAAAAATTATCCTGTTAGGTGATAATCTCTGAATGTTGTGGTTGGACAAACCAGAGCCACATATCTCACAAAGAAGAATGTAATGAACCTAGGATCTGAGGAATCATTGTCCCAGTGTGGGCATTCTTCTTCTGGTGTCCGAGATACAGTCATGATGAGGCTTCCCAAGAGCTGGCAAAGTACCAGGAAGTGTGGACCATACAGATGACTCTTCTATGAAAGAAATTGTGACAAATGTGACTTGTCATTTTCTTGAAGTCTTAGAAAACATCACAGACAAAGTGTAGAAACAAAACAACAGAAAAAAAGATTTGTCATTAACTGAAGAAAGGGGAACCTGAAGGCAGCCATCATTAATTTTTTTTTTTTTAGATGGTGCTTGTTCACATAGTGCTGCTAGGAAAAGTAACTGGTGGGATTTGAAGCAGCTGAGCTACTCTGGAGACAGTAGATGACTTTTCTGATTCTATCTTTTATTTTCAAACGGGTCTTAAACACTAACCTTTCTGTATTTTTGAAATTTCTGATGTTTTCTTTTTCTACCTTCAGGATATTATTTGCCAGAAAATGAACAATGCTTGATGTGATTATGGTTATAAGCAGAAGATTTTTAAAGCCCTGTGGTAAAAAAGTCTTGTTACTAATAATACTAATACTAATTTCATTTACATAACACTCCTCATTCCCCTTCTAATGTGCTGAGGGCATGGCTAAGGAATTGTAAGCACAGTCTGAATAACACAGAAATAAAAAAATCATTACCTTGAACACTGAAGATGAGTAAACTTCAAAAACTGGACCTGAGCAGTTCAATCACATGTTTATCTAGGGCTTATTAAAATCTACTGAAACAAAACAAAACAATACAAAACAAAATAAAGAAAAAAAAAAAAAGAAAAAGAAGAAAGGAATGGAAAAATGTAGGATGGGCTTCTTTGTAAGCTTTCTAACACCTTCCACTCTGGTCAAGTTGGATATTATACGAAAATCACCTGTAAGTACAGAGAAATCTACTTTTCCTGGGTTTTATTAACAATTACAATTCTACTCCAAGCCAAACTATCCCATGCAGAAGCAGAAATTAAAAATAAAAGGCAAAAACTGTATGGGAAAGGAAAAAAATCACCCTATTGTTGAGGTCTAGCCAAAGGAATTTGATGGAGAAATCAAAATCTGTATCCATTTCCAAAGCTCACAACGAAAGTTCAGTTCTGGACTTTGAGAGTAATAGTGATTTAGCTACATTTAAGCCAGTCTAGGTAGATATTTCTTCTTCAAAGCCTCCAACAACAGAGATTTTTTAGCTTCTCTTGGTAAGTGTCTATGCTTAACTATCTGTCCTGTTACTGTCCCAAGATTCTTTCAGAGAAAAGATAGTACATATCTTCCCTGATGCTTCTTACCCTATCCATAGTGAACAAGAAAAACTGTGTCTCTACTCTTACAGCAACCTTTTAACTTTTTAACACTTCTGTCATATCTTACTGCAATCTTTTTTTTCTTATTCAATGTGTTCACTCTTTCTTCCTATGTCATGGTCTTTGGACATTTCCTGATTCCTACAGTAACCATGAGAAGAGAACACTGCTGTTGATTCTTATCTTTTGTTTGAATTCAGAGACCCAAACTGATTACAGCATTTGAGTTAAAATCTTTAATAGCGTTGAGTGGCAAGAGCAATAAAACAGCAAAAGTATTTCACATGTCTCACATGCAATATTGCTGTGTACATAGTCTGAGGGGTTTGGTTTTCTTTTCTTTTCTATTTTTTATTTCCTGAGTGTGAGCTCATTGACTCATGTTTAGTGCATGCTAAGTATAGCCTTCAGAACACTTTTCTAAGTAACTGCTTCTTTGCTATTTGTTTCCATTTTATATTGTGCAGTTAACTATAGCTAGTAAATATAGAACTCTGTAATTCTTCTTCAACTAATCTTTGTTATTTCAAATTTTGTAAGTTTGCTTTGAATTCCAAATCATGATCCAATGCACTTTCAGTACTTCACAGCTTCATATCATCTGTAAATTTAATAAGTGTACTCTCAGTTCTGTCATTCCTGTCATTAATGGAAACATTGGAGAGTTGTGGACCCATGACATACTGAAGACTGTGACATTCAAAATAAAGATTTAAAGTCTGTTGGCATCTCTTCTGTTTCCTCAGCAAGCTTCCCCACCCATTTAAAAAGTCTTTTGTCAAAATGAGGTTTTAGAGTCTGATAGGGATGTATGCAATACCTCTGTACTTGCCTATTAATGTATTGACATCTCCCTCAATGAATTTCAGCTCTCTACAGCACTGGTGTTTAAATCATCAGTTGCAAGGTGAGCAAAAAGCTCAAACAAAATTTCAGAGTTTAACTGTTGTTTCTTGTTCCTGCTCAGCCCAAACCTGAACATGATGCCTTGAATAGACCTCAGTTAGGATGAATGGGGTAAGTCTTTCATTCCCAAATCGTTTGGTTGCATATGAGCTGATCATTATGTTTGACATCAAGTCTAAACCAGGCTAATCAGGATTGCAGTTGCTGCTCTAAGTTTCTGAATGAGTACAGAAATTCCTGCATTTCTAGTACATAATGGAGCATATTCTACATTTTCTCCTGAAGAAAAGGAAAAAAAAAAAAAGAAAGAGGACTTCAGCAACCAGCAACCTTCCCTGAAATAAGCGTAAGACGACAGAGCAAGTAATACTGTTGAAGAACACTGAGAGCACAAAGCACAGAACATCTAGGTCTCAAACCATTACTTTTCCAGGATAATGAACCTCTGATAATGCAAACAAATTCTAGTTGGCAAATAATTCCCTTTCATGTTAATGATGTAGCAAGAAATCAAATAAAGTAACCACAAAACAGTCAGCAACAGTAATCTGCAGGATGCCAGGTGTGAATTATAGGAAAAATTGCAGGATGCACAATACAAGTGGGCTTGGGGAAGAGTATTAAGCCACAAAGATTTCAATTTTTTAAAAAATGGATCTGTGGGCTACTGCCATTTACATCCTACTCAGCCTGGGAATTAGATCTTGATGATATATGGTAGCTATTAAATTGTGGATGGTAGGGTTATGCTCTGATCCCTACAGAGCCACTAATTGAGTTGTTTCTATATTAATGGATAAATTTTGAATATAGCTATGGAGACTAAAAAAGATCTACAGTTCTGTATATGATGGGATAAGCACAGACTCAGAGCAAATTTAGCATTCATTCAGCCTCTTATGGTCTCCACCCTCTGGTAACATTTCAACTGCTTTAGTAAATGATGACAAATGCTTGAAGCCAAGATATGTGGAGAATGAAATTATTTTTTCAAAGTTAATTCCTCCAAAGAATCACCACCTTAAAGGTTGCTGTCAAAAGCAATTGGATTGAATTTTGCTACATACTGAGGGAGAAGGACCGAAGATGTGTGTGAGAGAAATATCTGATAAATTTTCAATGTGATTTTTTCTTACTCATAGGTACATTGGGTTTGACAATTTGCAGGAGGCAGGTTTGTGTTTTGCTATGTAGGACCATGAATATAGTAATTATTTTAGTTATCTTTGCTGCTGCTATCACATTGTTTTTACATATGCAGTTATTTTATCTGTACTTTTTTAGGGATCAGAGTTCAAATTTGATGTTACAGATTTATGAAAAATATTGTGTGGGAAGAAAATTCAAGAGGTCATCTAATTCAACCTCCTGCTCAAAGCAGGACTATTTTTGAAGTTATATTGGGTTCCTCAGGGTCTTTTCCAGTCAAGTCTGCTCCAAAGGTTGAGATTTCACAACCTCCTTGTGAGGATGGAGTGTGCTTGACCACCCTTACGGTGAAAATTGCTTTTCCTGATGTCCAGCTGCAATTTTCCATGTTGCAACATGCAACTTTTTTTTTTGTCTATTCTCCGTGTACCACTGAAAAAGCCCTTTGTGCTTTAGCTCTAATTACTCCAACGCATGTCACTGATTCATGTTCAACTTGTTTACCATGACCCTGTGTCCTTTTCTATAGAGCTTCTGCCTACCCACTTAGGTGCCAGTCTGCACTACTTCATGGGGCTGTTCCATATGATAACCCTGTTATTTTATCTTTGCTTTCTATTCTACACTGACATTTTGGTGGAGTTAAATAGAATGGAAAACACCAAATAAACCTATCTTTCAGTTCTTCAAAACATGGTGAGACCGAGTTGTGAATTCTCACTGCATCTCAGTCAAACAGTACAAAACTTGTAATATTTGTTTTCATTATCTATAGAAAAACCACATAAGAAGAAATGCCGTTACATTATTTGTAAGAGGGATCTAGTCTTTATGTCAGCCCTCTGCATACGTAATAACCATACTTTAAATTCTTTTCTTAGCTGTACAGGTTTAAGTGACTGAATTTTTTACTTTAGTGATATAATTACTTAGTTGTACAAATATTATTTACAGAAGAATTGAGCTAGAAAACTGAATTGGGACCAATGTGATATCTCAATAGCATTCATCTGACTAAATTATATGTGCAACCTTTATATGTCTATCACAGTTACACACATTACTGCTGAGTTAATCCTTATACAAGCTTCTTTATTCACATGGCACAGTTATTCTTTCTTCTATAGTACATTGCTCTTGTCAAGGCTTCTTTCCTTGCCCAGTTTTAGACATTTCAAGTTTAAATGAAAATGTGTAGTTTATGTGACAGAAGTAGATGTCTACATTTAAGCAAGCTGTTTAGACTCACTTTATATACTATGAAGACAAAAGGGCATTTTCAGAATACGAATTATTCTATGCTAAAGTAGATAAGTAAAATGGATAATTTCTATCCTGTGAGAGTTTTTCTCTACTGCCTGTACAGAGAATTTGAACAGCTAGCTCACATGGTGATGTAGAATTCCACAAAGCTGTACTTGTACAGCTTTACATATACATATGCAAACAAACCAAGCAAATAAACAAACATGTCTCCCCTCTGTTCAGTTCTAATTGGAACTGTACTTTTACCTTGAACTAGGAAGGATAAAGCTCACCATATTTTTCTGAGCTATTTTACCTCACAGACAGATCTTATACTTTTGCTGCCACACAGGTTACCTGAAGTTGAATCTGAGAACTCTCATGTATTCCTGCTTGGTAACTGTATTTCAGTAACAAATTCACTTATTAGGCACAAACCCCCCAAAACAAAACAAAAAAACAATCTGGAACAACAAAATCACTGAAGAAGGAAAAGAAAATCCAAAAGACTCTATTTTCCAAGAAAAGTTTAAAAACAAAAAGAAAGGAAACTTTCCTTCCATGCCAACAGCCAATACAGAGACCTTGTGCAGACAGATTTGTTGCACTTTAAGCACAAAAGTAAATTGGGAAAACCAACTTTAAGAATGAAATGTCATCAAATTATCCTGAGGTTGATATAATGCAAAATGTTCATAAATGCCTTTATATGATTCTGTTTCCCAACATGATTATGAGTCTAGAAATTGTTAAGATAAAATGTTAAAACTTATTTTTAGACGTTCTGCAATTCATTTTTGTTATTCAGCTAAATTTAACATCCTTTCATGTTCTTGATAATTAGTCTCTGCTCAGGTTGCAGACTTCTTCTTCTTCTTTGTCTTCATCATCTTCTTCGCTCTTCTGTCTGCTACTTTATGCTGTTATTTTGAGAAATACAGAGTTTATGTTAACTACGCTGCAACAAGTTTTCATATCAGTTGTTTCGTTAGGAATTTCCTGATGGAAACCCACACTCTTCCTGTGTGAAAGGATTTACTTTGGATTGAAGGCACAACATTTAATCTCCAAATCTGTCCCTTTGTGTGCAGAGTTTTGTGAAAGGCAAAACACTTATAAGGAACTGCTTGGTTTTTTAGTAACTAATGAGGATACTAATAGAATTGACTCCTTCCTTTTATATTTCTTCTGTAGAAAGCAAAGTTAATGTTATATACTGCTGTCTTCTCATAAATACTTTGTAGATACCACTTTCTGAGACAATTTTAAGTCACAGCCACAGCCCAACAATTTATTTTAGCCCTGGAGTGATATCACAGATGTTAATTAACCCCAATGCTGCTCCTCAGACCTAGTGATGAACAAATCTCTAAAGGACCCTGAGAGTAAAACGTGGCTAATTCTAGAACTTCTACAACCTAGGTCCTTTCAAATGAGCAAAGCACTGACCTAAATACAAACCTTCTGGCTTTAGCCAGTGGCAAAATGGTCAGGTGTCACATTCCAAAAATTAGAAAAATCTGAAAATTTGTGAAATTCCAATGCTGAATAGAAAATACCATAGCATCATAGAATCGTTATGGTTGGAAGAGACCTCAAAGATCATCAAGTCCAACCTTCTACCCAACACCACTATGCCCACTAAATCCACTAAACCATGTCTTAAAGTGCCACATCTAAAAGTTTTTTGAACACCTCCAGGGATCGTGAGTCTACCACCTCCCTGGGGAGCCTGTTCCAATGCTTAATGACTTACAGTGAAGAAATTCTTCCTAATATCCAACCTGAACCTCCTGTGGTGCAACTTGAGACCGTTTCCTCTTGTCCTATCGCTAGTTACTGGGGAGAAGAGACCAACCCCCACCTCGCTACAGCCTCCTTTCAGGTAGTTGTAGAGGGCAATAAGGTCCCCCCTCAGCCTCCTTTTCTCCATGCTAAAAAGTTACATACTCAGCATATATCACTTCTGTCTCAGTGAAAAACGTTGAAAAAAACCGGAGCAAAACTACTATCAGAAACTACTTCTGGAGACATAAGTAATAAATGCTATATTCTTCAGTCTCATTGCACACTTTCCAATACTACCATTTTGAGTCCCATGGCTTTGGGCAATGACCCAGTGTTAGGCATCTGTGTACATAGCAGTTTAGGCTTCCAGATGTCCAGAAAGCCCAGTGCTACTATTCATGCACAGTGACGCATAAGTCTAGGACACATTAAACTCCTGTGGATGCAACAGAGAGGCATTCCAGCTTATCTGACAGATGGATCACGTTGGATTTGCCACGACTCTGAGATGTGCTAGACAGATGCAGTCCTTTCGCAAGTTTATAAAGCAGATCACTCAGGTACAGCAAGACAGAAGGGTTACACAAATCGATTCCACCTGCCCACTTTTGCCATTTGCAAACCAGTTCTTTCAAAGTGATTGTTCCCCTGCTGTGCTCAGTTCTTCTCGAGAGGTGTGATTCAGAATTAGCTTCCCTGTATGCAGATGGCAGGGTGACAGTCTTAGAACAGAGGAGCCAGGCTGCTCATTCCATACAACAAAAATCAAATCACTAAAACGAATAAACAGCCCTAGTAGCCAAAGCAAACAGGTTTCTGGTCTTGCTTTTTCTTCTTTTACCACCAAATTCAATGGTTATCAAAAGCCTGTTTCCATTAAAGATAAAGGCATGCTTTGAGAGAAACTATGTATGTTCAAATTAAGTGATTTTACTTTTACCTCCCTGACAGCCAATGTTTTTCTCAAATTCACGTAAATGTTATTTTCATAAAAAGGTAGTATAATCTATCTGTCTATCCATCCAGCTCTTTGGTATCACTGTACTACCTGAGTCTGAATCTATAGACAAGAAAAATGGAATACTGTATTTATGCAGAAAACAAATTGATGTACTCTTTATAAAATGTGATTAACTGAGATTCCCATTCAATCCCTGCTCTCCCACAGAAACTGCCCAAAGAGTGCCAATCTCTATAGACTGTTGGAACTGTGGGAGAGAAATGGGTCTTCTTTTGGACTGTGTCGTGGTTTGGCTAAAACAAGACCATTTCTTCTTTCAGTAGATTTTCCTTCAGTTAAGTTTCATCTAAGAATTGCACTTTCTGAGGCTGACTACATGTTTTTCAGACAGTGTCTGCTTTTGGAGTTGATGGTGCTTGATGGCAGATTTTCAAGGAAATCTTCTATAGAGCACAGGAGCTTGTGATTCCCAGGAGAAAGAAATCAGGTAAGCAAGGCAAGAGGCCGGCATGGCTGAGTCGAGACCTGCTGGTCAAACTAAAGGCCAAGAAGGAAATGCACAGGCAGTGGAGACAGGGACAGGTATCCTGGGAGGAGTATAGAGAGGCTGCCAGGTTGTGCAGAGATGGGGTCAGGAAGGCCTAGGCGCTGCTGGAACTGAACGTGGTGAGGGATGTAAAGAATAATAAGAAGGGCTTCTATAGGTATGTTAATCAGAAGAGGAAAGTCAAAGAAAATGTACCCCCTCTCATGAGCAGGGCAGGGGAGCTGGTAGTAACGGACGAGGAAAAAACTGAAGTGCTCAGCAGCTTTTTTGCCTCAGTCTTCACTGGCAAGCTCTCACTCAACACCTCTCAAGTGGATGGACCCCATGATGGGAACTGGCGGAGCAAAATCCCTCCCACTGTGGAAGATCAGGTTCGTAACCACCTGAGGAACCTGAACATACGCAATTCTGTGGGACCTGATGAGATGCATCCCAGAGTCCTGAGAGAATCGGCTGATGTAGTTGTCAAGCTGCTCTCCATGATCTTTGAAAAGT
>NW_009601393.1:2285-3007 GCF_000690535.1 Cariama cristata | reverse complement strand
CCGTCGGCGCTTGCGTTCCCACTGAAGAAAGCACCGGTCCTGTTGCGCCTGTAGAAATATCTGCGAGAAAGTTCAATTTCAGCAAGTTGGGGTTTTTTTTCCCCCTCCCTGATTTTTCCGCCTTTGTCCCCAGCACGCTAAAAAACCCGAGGAGTCTTTCGAGGAGGGAAGAAAATGGCGAAACGGAGAAAAGCTTTTCCACTTCCACTGACATTTATCCTGGGAACAGAAAAAGAACAGAAAACAACACCCAGAGCAAGCCGGAGCCTTGTTTTTATCGCAAGGTCGGTACAAGCTGTTCTCAAAAAAAAAAAAAAAAAGGAAAGAAATCCTCAATGATTGGGAAAATGATTTCCCACGTCCGCAGGTACGACAGCTCTGCCGTGGCGTGGGCAGAGCGGGGAGAAGCCCCCCCAGGTGTTTTGGGGCAGGGATGGGGGTCCCAGGGAGATGCTAGGAGGTTGTTAGGGGGCTGTGGGGGTGCAGCATCCCACCGCCTCCCCATCCCCACGCCGGGGAAGGTGCTGCAGGGAGAGGTGGGATGCGATGCCGGCTCTCACCGGTGCCCACCCAGCCCATCCCGTGCCGAAGCCGGGAGCAAAGGGAGAAGCTGGGGATGCTGGGGGGGGCTCTCGGCATCCCCTGCCCCATCAGCACGGGGGCAATCGGAGCAGCGCGGTGGCCGGCAGCCAGGGAAGCGGCTGATGAAAAGATCCTCTGAC
>NW_009601393.1:1542-1854 GCF_000690535.1 Cariama cristata | reverse complement strand
TCCGGCTGACCCTGCTGGGGGTGGAGCATCCCAAAAGCCCCAGTACGGGGCTGGGGCAGCCCAGAGCGGGCAAGGACTTTTCCTGGCTTTGGGAAAGTGGTTTGGAGAGGGAAGGGGAAAGGGAAGGATGGGGATGGGGAAGGGGAAGGGAAAAGGGAACGAAGGATGAGGAAGAGGAAGGGGAAAAGGAAGGATGGAGAAGAGGAAGGGGAAAGGGGAAGGGAAAAGGGGACTGAAAGGGGAAGGGGAAAGAAGGGAAGGGGAAGGGGTCTGAGTCAGCCGCCTTCTCCAGGAGGGTTTCAGCACATTGAA
>NW_009601393.1:1141-1420 GCF_000690535.1 Cariama cristata | reverse complement strand
GCCGTCCCCTGCCCGGTCACATCTGTCAGCCGGGCTGCGGGGAGGGGACAGGGCCTCCCCCCGGCTCCATCGCACCCAGGACTTCACACGGGTGCCCTTGTCCGGGGCTGAGCTGGGAACATGGGGCGGTGGTGGCTGGCAAGGGCCTGGGGGGGGAAACCCTCTGCCCCCCCTTTCCAACCTCCATTTTCATTGTCCATCAAACGTTTCCCATGGTCTGATATGTCCCTGAGACTGAAACATGGAGTAAAATCCCTGTGGTGCCGATTCCCTGGGTAG
>NW_009601393.1:296-1027 GCF_000690535.1 Cariama cristata | reverse complement strand
CCATCGGGAATCACTGAGTCGCTCCCAGGATGCTCCCAGCCTCCTGCCAGGGCTCTGCCGGGTACCGCGGTCCAGGCACCATCCCTGTAACCCTCCACCATCCCATGGGCCCCAGCTCTGTCCCCCTCACTGGTTCCCCATCCTGAAGCTGTTTGAGGTTTTGGAGATCGGTGTTGCCACCCCTGACCCCTTCCCCGCTCCCACATGGCTGCCCATGGCGGGGAGCACGAGGTACCCACGCACCCAGCCCTGGGCTGGTACGGGGAGGTGGGCTGAGCCATCCCCGCTGTCCCCTTGCCCATCACCCAGAGGCGGGGGTCCCTCCCCTGGTTTGGAGGTGATGAGGGGGAGCTTTTCCTCTCCACCCGACACCCCCCACCCCCAGGGTGGGTTGCAGATGAGGCTGGGAAGGGTTGGGCACAGGGGATGGGGCAGGGACCGGGCAGCCCTGGGGACCCAGGAGGAGCAGGATGGGGCTCTGTGTCCTTGGGAAGGGGGGTGGTCTGCACCCCAACAGTGCTGGGGCAGCCGAGAGGAGGTGTCCCTGCACCCCCCGTTTCCCTGTACCCTGCATATCCCTGCACCCTCCGTGTCCCCTTGGCATGGCCCGTGGGTGCACCCAGGGTGTGGAATGGGACTGTGGGCTTCTCCCTCCCCATGGCTCCATCCATGCACTGGGATGGGATCCACCCAAGGGTGCTGAGGGAGCTGGCAGGGGTGCTCACCCAGCC
>NW_009601393.1:0-262 GCF_000690535.1 Cariama cristata | reverse complement strand
TTATGGAAGGTTGGCAAATGTGATGTCCATCTACAAGAAGGAGGATCCGGGGAACTACAGGGCTGTCAGCCTGGCCTCGGTGCTGGACAAGGTGATGGAGCGGATCATCGTGAGTGCCATCTCACGGCACGTACAGGACAACCGGCTGGTCAGGCCCTGTCAGCATGGGGTTATGAAAGGCAGGTCCTGCTTGACTGACCTGATCTCCTTCTGTGACAAAAAGTGACCTGCTCTGTGGATGAGGGAAAGGCTGTGGATGTGG
>NW_009601392.1:0-12956 GCF_000690535.1 Cariama cristata | reverse complement strand
CAATGTCTTTGTATTCTTCCTGGGTTGCCGTGTAATTTAGCTGAATTCTGTAGCTTGCCAGGCTTTGAATCTACTGTGCTATATATCTGACTCGCCATTTTATTCATTACACTGAATTCTTTTAATTGACATAAAGGAAGAGTAAATTTTAAAAAGTAAATCTCAAGTTGTGTACATTCCGTTAAATTACTAGAACTTGCCATTCCACCCTATCTCCACCAGATGGCAAAACGAAATCATTAGACCAGCAAAGACGATTCCCTTAATTCTGAGCATTAAGGCAGATGACTTAAACCCTGATTTAATTTTTTTTAATGAATCAAAACATTCTTCAGCTATTTCTTTTCGAAGGCATTTAAAATAACTCTCCAAATGCTTTTTCATAGTATAAGTACCAAGCTTCTCCCTGTTCCAAACTCTTCTCTACTGTCCTTTTTCCTCCCTTCCTCTTTTCGTCTATGAGTGAATTTGGTTCTGAAATCTCTTACTATACTCAGACTAACTGAGCAGTATTATAAAACTTTTAAAGGTACAGAATTGGTGTCTCCAATATTCTTTCTTTCAGTTTCACTCTGTTTTCTTTTCCAGATGGTTCTTTCAACTATTTTTTTTCCAAGAAAAGAGTTATCTTCCCTTTTGTTCTCCTTTTGATGCTTGGTCCTGTTCATCTCAGCAGTGACCAACAACATTCCTACGTGACAGTCATCTGTATATTATTTCACCTCGACTGCTTCCCAAGCTGTCGTCTCTTACCCTTCTTCTGATGCAACTTTGTCAACCATCCTGCCTGTGCTGTCTCCTCTCCTTTCCCGCCAGTCTGAGCAGCACACAGGTACTTCTGCTCCTGCCTTTTCCCATTTTCCCTCTCCAGAGACTGGGAAAAGCAAGGAGATCACCTAACAACTTACCTAATTAAAGACTTCTGCTCTGACACCGACTTTGAGAAAATCTGGGCAAAGAGACTGCAAGAAAGGGATTTCTCGAGTCTATTACCAGTCTGAAGTCACAGATACTCAATTGGATTACAAGTTTCAAGCAGCAAAATATTATTCACAGAAGTCAGAGACCTATTCAAGCCCGTTCTGGGCTTGAATTCAGGTCTCTTCTTTCCCCAGGTGAGTACTTAGATGTTAGTTTTGCATATCGTATCATGATAATGCACCTATTCTTCTGTCAAATAAAGTGCTACCCATAGAACTTAAAAGTTTTTAATTTAAATTGAATTGCGTCACTGGGAAGCACCAGGGTACACTAGCCAAATCATTGCCAAAAATTGCCTGGGCTGTGTTTTTGACAAAAAGACCTTCATAAACTGCCCAAATTTGGCTTATTCTCATATATATTAAAAATAAAACCCCCCTATGCCTGGATTTAATCTTCTGTGAGCTTGACACAGTTGGAATAAAACTAAGTGTGGTTCTGAGGCAGCACTGGATAACTCAGGGGAGTTTGTCCACATTTGTTGCTGTCTTCTACTTTTAGTTGAATCTGGGTTTGAGATTTTGATCTTTTAAATCCAGATTTTCAACTGTGGAAGCCGTGAAATCACTTCATTTACATTAAGACATTGAAGGGCTTTTCAGCTCCCTGCCACAGTGTGTGGCAAAAAGTGGTTCTTCAGTATTCCCAGTCTACTCTATCTCTATGATGGAGGTGGAGCAGTACAGTAGATATGTGTGCTGGGTTGACCTTGGCTGGCCACCAGGTGCCCACCCAGCTGCTCTCTCACTCTGCCTCCTCAGCAGGACAGAGGAAGAAAATAAGATGAAAAAGCTCATGGGTCAAGATAAAGACAGGGAGATCGCTCACCGATCACCATCATGGGCAAAACAGACCCAACTTGAGGAAATTAATTTCATTTATCACCAATTAAAATACAGTAGGATAGTGACAAACAAAACCAAAACTACAGACACCTTCTCTCCACCCTTCCCTTCTTCCCAGGCTCAGCTTCACTCGTGGCTCTTCCATCTCTCCATCCTAAGTGCACAGTGGGATGGGGAATGGGGGTTGTGGTCAGTTCGTAACGCTTTGCCTCTGGCACTTCTTCCTCCTCATGCTGTTCCCCTGCACCAGTGTGGGGTCCCACCCACAGAATACAGTCCTTCCACAGATTTCTCCAGCATGGGTCCTTTCCATGGGGTAAAGTCCTTCAAGAAAAGACTGCTACAGTGTGGGTCCTCCATGGGGTCACAGATCCTGCCAGAACACCTGCTCCTGCATGGGCTCCTCTTCACAGGCCGTAGCTCCCACCAGAAGCCTGCTCCTGCATGGGCTCTCCATGGACTGCAGCAGGACAACCTGCTTCACCATGGTCTTCTCCACCAGCTGACAGGGAATCTCATCTTTGGTGCCCAGAGCACCTCCTCCCCCTCCTTCTTCTCTCACCTTGGTGTCACAGGGCTGTTTCTCACATTTTTTTCCTCACTCCTCACTGCCAGGCAGTGTTTTGCCCTTTCTTAACTTTGTTTTCCCAGAGGCACCACCACCTTGGCCATGTGGGTCAGCTGTGCCCTGCGGTGGGTAGGTTGGAGCTGGAACCGGCCGTGTCCGGCACGGGGCAGCCCCGGCCTCTCCTCACAGAGGCCGCCCTGCAGTTCCCATTGCCAGCCCCTGGGCACCTGCACCCAGCACATTATGTCAGTATAAAGTGTCCTGCACAAAAGGAAATGTCTTGAGAGAATCTGAGAATGGTTACAGCTAATGGATGTCATCCGTGAAATGGTAAAGGCATGAGTCTTGCAAGAGAATTTAACTAAAATAACCGCTGAACTTTACACAGTTGTATTTTTCAAGAGAAAACAGGTTGAGAAATATTTTTTACCAATATATATCGTCAGTCTTGAATTTTAAGAAACGTTTGGTTTTTTATATCTTTAATAAACCCAGGAAGATTAACAAGAACTGTGTTTCTGCACTTACTGAACGGGCACTACTAGAAGAGCGGATGGGAAGTTATGTAATGGGTCCAGTAGCTACCACGACGTTTCTCAGGTTTATAGGAATAAACAATGATTTCTATTATAAATGGATTTTTATGCCATCAGAGGTTGGTGGAGATAAAGTATTACAATTTCAAAAAGCTTTTTGAGTTGAATCCTCAAGTATGGCTGAAAGGATTAACTACTTTAATCTTCTTCTTAAATATATACATACATATATTCATACATACATATCACATAGGAAAATTACACGTATCACTACGCAGGCTTGGAGAATGAAGTATCTCCCATGTCCTCAGTAGGGCATTGCTTGTACACCAAGAACGTTGAGGTTGTCACTGTGTGAAAATTTCTGACAATATATTGCTGAAATTGGTTTATAACTGAATAGAAAGATTCTTTTAGCCCTACTTAAGAAATGCCATGTATTAATAACAGCAATAAATCAAGCACTTAATCTTACTGTCTAATGAGAGTCTACACAACAGGAGAAAACTGGGATTCTAGGTTCCACAACACAAAATAATTTTTCAGTTATGTACTTGAGTAGACCCACTCTTGTAATTTCTCTTACGTCGTTTAAAGGGATTTCAAATATTATTTGACTACAAGAACTTTGCAATATTAAACATGAAATACATAAACCTATTTCCTCTTGGGGATTTAGGCATTCATATTACAGTTTTTACATCTCAACATTTAAGTTTAATGATTCCTAGATCTTTTTATTTACCTCCTCTTAAAATTGAGGTGAAAATATAAATGCTTCTCTAATGTTCTACATTAAACAAATCCTATAATTGCATTTGTGTGCGTATATATACATGTGCGTACTGTTTTGGTCATATAATCTTCACAAGCTTCCCTGAGGTTTTAAGTAAAACAGAGAACAGAATCTGGCTTCTGGGATTCTCTCCATCTATCGCTTTCTCAGTAGACTACATGAAATTAATTTGGTGACCTCACTTCAGCCTCTGTTGGAAAAGCATCCACATTACACAACAAAGAACCAAACGGGTTTGTAAAACAAAATCCTGTTACAGTCCCTGAAAACGCAGCTTTGTTTAAGTCTGAAACACATTTAAAGGGCAGTGCAAGAAAGCTTGAATTGACGTGATCTCCACTGAACGTTTGGTCAAAACAAGCATTTAATTTTCCCCTCCATTTAATCTGACATGTTTTATGATTGCTAGTTTTTTTCTCTGAAGTGATAGATTTATGAGTAATAATACAGCATGCTACTTTCTACACAATTTAAAATGAGTATCTTCACACTAGAATGAATCTTTTACTGAAAACTGTCTTTCAACCTGTGAAGAGAGGAATGACTATTCAATAAATACCTGCTTCATGAATTTCTTCTTGTCCAGTGTAAGAGGAAAACACTTGCCCAAAGAATTTATATTGTTGCTCTCGAAAGTTGTTTTGCAGGTAGTCCATCAGCATAACATAGCCAGACTGCTGCATTGTAAGGACTTCACAGAATACAGCTAACTAGAAAAGGTGAGGAAAAAAAGATGTCAGAAGTCATAGCAAATTAACCAGATTCTGCTAACAGGCAAAAAACCTGGGGAAAAGATGTTGGGTAAAGCCTCCCAGTTGACCTCTCACAGGTGGCACTGAACTTTTGTTCCTCTGTACCAGCAGTAATCTGAAGGTTTACTCCACCTGTATTTCTCAACCACTCTGTTGTTGGAGCTACGCTTTGCCCAGTCACCACCATTTAGCTGGGGGAATATGGAAAAAGTCTTTTGAACTCCTCTTTATCTGGGTTAGAAGTTCAGACAGGCTGCAGAGTTAGGAATTGTGTCCTTACTCCCTTCTAAGACAAGAAATGACTAAGAATGTAGTCCTGAACTGAAAAAGGGGAAAGATAACACACTGAAGTAATATATATGCTTTCTGATTTAATGGCTGCATGAAAAATTTATAACTAGATAAAAGAAAAGCTAGGTTGTTGGGCTGGCAACGAATGCCACGAGCTTCTGCCATACACATGGCAACTGCTTTTCTTTGGTATTATGTAAAATTGTTTGGTTTTAATACATTAAACAAATTACCTGGTCTTCAGAAATACTTATGGTATCCTTAAACACAATCCATTCAACCGTTTCAGAGCAGGGAGGAGTTGATAAAGACCCATTGTAAGTGTAATATTTGTCTGTTGCATTCGGCAAAAGGTTCAGCAAAATAAATGGTTCTAAGGCAGCCTGTTTTCCTGAAAAAAGAAAAAAATTTAGAGTCAGATAGTTACATGACTGCAGAAACAATGAATAAATAGAAATCACACTCTCCAAAAGAGTTACCATTATAGGAATAAGCTAATTTTTAGGGTATTTGAAATTTGATCTCCAGAGAGACTAGCATATGAATAAATTGCTGAGGCTTTTCTATTTAGTTTGAATAAGCGTTGGTCAAAACCAACTTTGGTTACTTGGGAAGGTATAATGAGTTACTCCAGTAATAAATAATCAGTGCAACGGTTCACAAGAATTTGTGCACCTGTAAGTTTACTCGTAAATGTCCAAGATGCCAAAACTTTTGTCTCACACGTGAACTTTGAAGAAAAAATATGTTAACTCTCTGTTCTTGGTCTCATAACATGGCTTCAAACTCTCCCTGAATTTGGTGAAGTTGTTGAGTTTCTCACAGGATCTTAACCTCTGCAGAAAATCACTGCCTGGGGAACTGTCGCCATGTTAGACCTGAGAGCTGTATTGATCATGACCGCAAAAGCAGAATTTCCGTGGATCAGGGGTTTTTAAAATGGTGATAATACAGCAAAAAACTCTAACAGCTTTACACAAAGCAGAAAAGGATGCAAAGATCTCATCCAGAAGAGTATGAACACTCTGTTTATTGTCCTGTGAAAATAATATCACGTCATTCAGGTCAGCAGTTTACCCGGTACCTTGTCAGCGGAGAGCATGCAGGAGGAATTGCTGGGAGTTCATCCACAGAAAGGTAAGTTCGTGCTGGTATTGCACTAGGGTCCAGCAACAGAAATTGGCAGAAATGGTACCAACTTCCTCAAGACAGATTTTTTCAGTCTGTGACAATTATCAATCTTGTGACAATTACCTGCCTTATTGTCTGCTTCATCCAAAATAATATTTGTTTTTTACACCTTGAAATAATGTAGGTCCTTATATACCTTATTTCAATCTAAAGTCACTGATTGTTAAACTTCTCCCTATTTGATAAGTGTTCACTTATGAATATCTAATGAATTTTCAGACTGTGCATTAACTTGTGGTTTTACAGATACATTACTTCTTGAGCCCTGTACAGTTTTCTGACCTTTGTCTTCACAATTCCTTACAAATTTGGTGAAAGTAGCAAGTTACATTAACAGTTTACTACAAATCACTGATGCTTTTCTTCTGTACAGTGACTGTTCCACTGAGTTAAGGTTTAAGAGCTGGCTCCTCCCCTCTCTCTTATCCATGTGTCATGAAAGGGAAACATTTAGCCATGCCATTTAACATGAGCAAAGCACATCCTTCTATTTCTCCTGTCAACATGTTAATCAGCTTTCAGACAGAAGCTGTCATTGCTATCTGGTACATGTCTCGTTAATGCATTCTTCCTTCAGGAAAAATGAATGGCCAGTCCATCTTATATAGATGCTTGGGGACACAAAGCTTCTCATTTATAGTAGGAATCCTGCCATACTTTTCGCAATTTTGCATTTTAAAATGCCCTTTAATGTGATTGACCGCCTAGATTCTAAAATCAAACACTTACAAAGAATGATGAGAAACAGAGAGTTTGTCCGGAAGAAACAGGACTGCTCCTCTGCAGAGCTCAAGAACTCAGTAACTGGGATTCAAATAAGGACAAAACAGATATGACTGACAAGGACAGATCATGTACATTGCAGACAAGGACAGATCGTGTGCTATTCACTTTTCTTCGGAAGGAACAATTTGATTTAGTCATGACCTGAATTTTCAGAGCTCATTTGCATTTTATTCAAGAAAATGATAGTCTACTTATTGTTGAAGTGCCATGTAGCGGTCGTATCTTGAATCTTGCTGCTGATAGTTTTACAGCTCCTTCCAAGGCTGTAGGACAGCATCTGCCTTGATGTATTACTCATTCTCCTTTGTGTTTCATAGAAGATGGCACACAAAGATAATGAATCTTAACTGCTTTATATTTCCCCCTCCTCTGTCTTTGCAATTTATGAAAGTTGCTCCCTTTTATATTTGTTGAATGGCGTTTGTTTTCTGGAGAAAAACAATCTTGATTTTAGTGTCATACTTTTGAAAGCTTTTAAATTTGCGGACTAATAGCTTTTTACACTTTCAATCTACTGATCTCAAGGAGCTTTACAAAGCTCAGGTATCACTGCATATAGGAAAACTGAGACAAAGTTAGCCATTTACTTAAGGTCATGGCCATGATGTAAGAAAATATCCCTGTTCAAGACAGTGCTCATTCGTGTTTGTTCTTCTGCAAAGCCGTCGTGAAACTGAGTTAGAAACGGAACCCAGATCTCCTCAAGCACTGCCCTGAAGTCCACGTGCTCTGACATAAAACCATGAGGAATTCTAAAATATCAAAGTGTCAACATTTGGTTTGAATAATGCTAGTACAAATATAATATAATTGGATTATTTCAGATTTACACAGGAGCTACTGAAAAAAAGAATTCACCTCCACTGAGTCTACTGAATACTGACACTCATATGGTCTCACACTTGTAAGGCACATCTTGGATGGCTGCAACAGGGTTATTTGGCTTCCAACCACATACAAAAATCCAGAAATGTATGACTAAGAAAACTCACAGAATAAATCAGGCATTTCTCTTGATTTATCATTTAAAGAGTTGCAAATTTGTCATGATAGTTATATTTATTCATTTACACTTACCGCTGCTGTTACACATACTCAGTATTGGAGTAAATAAATCATAGAATCATATAATATCTCAACTTGGAAGGGACCCATAAAGATCATCAAGTCCAACTCCCTGCTCCTCGCAGGACTACCTAGAACTAAACCATATGACTAAAAGCATTGTCCAAACGCTCCTCAAACTCTCAGAGGCTTGATGCTGTGCTCCAGGCGCTCCTTCCTTGAGAAGCCTGTTCCAGTGACTGACCACCATCTCAGTGAAGAATCTTTTCCTAATGTTCCATCTGAACTTCCCCTGACACAGCTTCATTCCATTTCCTTGTGTCCCATCGCTGGTCACCAGAGGAGATCAGCACCTCCCTCTCCGCTATCTCCCTTGAGGACATTGTAGGCTGCGATGAGGTCACCCCTCAGCCTTCTTTTCTCCAAGCTGAACAAACCAAGTGACCTCAGCTACTCCTCATAAGTCTTGTTCTCAAGACCTTTTACCATCTCGGTCACCCTCCTCTGGACACACTCTAAAAGTCTGATGTCCTTCTTATACTGAGGTACCCAAAACTGCACTCAGTATTCGAGGTGAGGTCGCACCAGCGCAGTGTAGAGTGGGACAATCCCCTCCCTTGACCAGTTAACTATGCTGTGCTTGATGCACCCCAGGACACAGTTGGCCCTTTTGGCTGCCAGGGCAAGCTGTTGACACATATTCAACTTGCCATCAACCCAGACCCCCAGATCTCTTTCCGTGGGGCTGCTCTCCAGCCTCTTGTCCCCCAATTTGTACATATAGCCAGGATTACCCTATCCCAGGTGCAGAATCCAGCACTTGCTCTTGTTGAATTTCATATATTTAGTGATTGCTCAGCTTTCTAGTCTATTCAGATGACTTCTGCTGTTTCTAACAAAATAGACATGGCTAAGCTCTAGAGAACCGTGCTCCCCAATGCCTTTAAGGTTTCATAATTATACTGAAAGGGAATATAGTCTAATCAGTAATCAATAAAACATGGAGGTAGACTTACCGAAACGACTAACACTATCTACTCCATTAATGATTGTATTATAATCCGGATTATCTTCTAGTCCAATCTGTTAAAAAGAAATTGTATTTTTTTAACAGCACAGGCTTCATGAAAAAAAAATGAAAGCTGCAGTTTACTGCAAAAATTATAGATGCCTTAAAGCAGAGCAAATGTATTTTGCCCATTTGCTTTTCTGTAAGAATAAATTAGAAAGATATATGCAAATTTTTAACTTGGTGATCACACATTGGAACCAGTTAAATTCAGTTTGAACATCTGCCGTGTTTCAAAGCTTGTTTAATGACACAAAGATATATTTTGTTTACCTCAAACAAAATTGATAAAGCTCTTAACTTTCCATTTCCTTTAATTGCCTCTTCGAAATTTGTAAACTGATCTGCATCATAGCAGTAAATTTGCATCTGCAAATAAAAATACATTAAAATGTTAGATATATCAAAAATAATCAATCAATGCAGTTATTTATATTCTCATTTTGAGAAAAAATGTCCAAGCAATACATTTAATTACAAATATATCGTTTTTTTATCTATCTTGCATGCATTATCTGAAGACATAGAATGGAATTCATCAGCTGTTAGCTATCTACAAGTGACCTCTCCTGGAAAACCACTAAGTGTGCAGGAGTTCCTTTCAAGGAGCACAACGCTTTCCATGAATAATGCAGTAAACCGAGGTAACCTGCTGATACTGGACATCTAACCTAGAGTACTCAGGCGAGATGAATCTTGAAATCAGTGGTAAAACGCGAATAATAAGGCAGGATGTCCCTACTGCATCTGCCTTGCAGTAAGTGTAGAGAAACATTGGTAATAAAAGATTCCCAGGTATTCGACTGCTGTCGTGGGCATTGGGTTTGTTGCACCCCTTCCTCTCTTTCTCTGGATGCAGTTGGGAAATCTCCTCCAGTGCTGGGTCACCAACATGTGAGGAGTGTCCCGTTCCTACTAGCTTTTCCTGTGATGATGATGGAGGAGAATATTCTCTTCGATGCCTTGGCAGAACAGGTGGAGTGTGAGTGGGAATTTTTAAATGGCTAATGAGGTAAAGGAAATGACACTGCTCAGGGAAAGCTCCTGGCCCACAGCTCTCCATGGAGTATAGGACAAACTTGGCTCTATTGCTTTGCTCTGATATAGAAGTCCAAACCGCTTGGAGTGAGGAGCAGCAGGAGTAATTTGTATTTAAGTGAATGATTATATTTGCAAATAGACTTTAATCAAGTGATAAACAAAGGTATTTAGTAAACAGTATTACTTTTTGCAGAATGTCAAATCATCATAATTGTCAAAATCTATTCCATACTTTACCTCAAGAGGAAATTTTTGTCCTTCTAAACTATGTTCTGACCCATCTGACGACACGTTGCATTTTCCCCAGTGAAAAGTGATCTTGCTTGCTTTGAATACGGTGTCTAAGCCACCTCCACTTACATAATAATCATTTGTCAAGTTAATTTCCACTGAACAAAGAGAGAGAGAGGGGGAAAAAGGGAGTGTCAATGTAAAAGCCAGCCAAGGCATCTACGACTCTCATATTTCAGTATTAGGTGCTAAAAGGTAAACATGACACGCCTTTTCCCCTGTATTTCATAAGAAATGTGACAGGAAATTGGTTATTTAAACAAAGTAAGAAGTGTGGTAATTCACTATTAGCATGGAGAAATATATTTCATTTAATACTGCAATTCATAAAATAGTCATCTAGTGAAGTGCACTATTATATTGGTCTCCTGTTGTCTGTAACTACCCACAGAAGTATGCTGAAAAGCTCAGAATACTGGCTTAGCCACCCATCTGACCATCTAAGAAAAGAAATTCCTGAAAGCACCCGTGTTTTTAACAAAAAGGAAAATACCCCTCCACCATTATTATCATAATTCTAGATACAAATCATGAGGTAACACATGAAAAGAAAATTTTAGCCCATTCCTAGAGGACTGTCCTGTCTGTGAGACCCCTTAACTATAGAGCAATCTCACACAGGAGAAGGTGATGTGCACAACTGTGCACAAACTGTAGAAGGGACTGAGGATTTGTCTTCTAGAGGGAATGAGCAGGGTGGAATAGACTGAAGCCTCACATTTGGCTTTCGCACCTCCAGCGATTGTGAATTCTTTGACCTCTTGCTAAAACAGCACTAACGGAGTTCAGTTTCATTACATTCCTTTCCTCAAGACCTTGAAGACAATTTTAACTGCAGAGCTTACCAGTTCCTTTTATAATCTCTGAATTGCTGTAGATGAGGAAGAGCTCAGTTCACTTTTATGGGCTTTAAAGAATGTTTCCTCAGGGATGTCTTGGAAAGACAAATGCACTATTTATCTCATCTAGCAGGGCAAGAGGGAAGTAAGTAATTTGTGGAGTAGTGTGTAGAAGTACATGATGGTGCCAATAAGAGAAATAAGGAGCAAGGACAACAACAAAAAAACCCCAAACAACAAAACAACACGAAACAAACAAAAAAAAAATTAAATGAAATAAAACAAAATGGTTGGTCTAGGGGTCCCACTGGAACTGACAGAAGGTCAAAGACAGTTGTTAAGAGATTCCTTCCTCCATACTTACGCCCGAAACAAGAAACAGTACTTCCAACAAACAGCTTTTAGCTACTGCTCTCCTGGATTTATACAGGAAAGTGGTTGCAAAAAGATTTGTCCAACAATGTAAATGTCACCATAAGCTTCTTTTATAGCAGGGAGAAATAGGCACTTGTAGGCATAAATCACTCCTTTCTAAAATACATTTCTAAGATAGGTAAGACAAATCGGACCATAAAAGCACCTATTTCTCTTCTTTGACTGTAAGAAGCCGTCTAAGTGAGTAATTCAGGCACAAGTGCCTACATTATAGGCATCTATGTGTAGGTGAGATAAATCCCATCCTGAGTTTTTTGAAATCACTACTCATCCATGAAGTGCTTCCAGATGAGTACGCAATTTATTCATACTTTTAAAAAATCATTTTTGTATACTTGTTACAGATTCCAGATACGTAGTAATAATTATCATTATTTCATAGCAAATGCTAAATTACTGTTTAGCTTCAATGAAGTGCTGATGATGGAACGATAGTAATGATGCAATTACTTTGGTTCTATCTGTCTGTGCACATAATTTTCATTTGTGTTTTAGTGATTTCTCTGTTACGCTTGGCTATTGTCATCACCTGTTTCTTTTATTTAATGGATAAATTCAGAAAGCACACGCTAAGGAAAAGCAAAATGAAAATGTTTCATTAAAAGTCCTTGGTTGATTGTCCATCCTATATCACTTTTCTGACCTCATTTACCTCCAAACATGAAATCTGACTTTTTACCTGTTTTGCCTGTGTTGCGAATGAACGTATCTTCCAAAGTTTCCTTTTCCCATCCATGGAATTTAAGTTTCTTCAGATTCACATTTACTTGGGTGAGATCTTCATCTATATTAATAGGAGACTGTTTGGCACCATTGCAGGCTGAGTATTTCTTTCCCCAGTTCTTTTGGTTCAAAGTTCCTAGAAATCAAAACATTTGGGGTAAATACATTTAAAATCTAATCTGGCATCGATGTATTTTTTAATGTGGGAAAGTTAAAACACAGTTTGCAATCTGTCATCAGAGTACCCGCCCTTCTTTTAGGCCTCATCTGTAGCAATACTTAGCACACTTACCACTGTATCCTACCTTCAACAGTGAAGTCACTTTTTGACCATTTTAGACATCATACATACATGCTTATGAATCTCTAGGGAAAGCAGAAAACAACAGAAAAAACCCCTCAAACACAATATACAGAAATAATAACTAAAACAGGTGAGGAAAAAAAGCTTTCAGGTGAAAGAAATTTGCACTCAAAAAAACTTTGGAATTACTGCAAAACCCTCCTTTCCAAATAACTCTTTTAGTCCTAAGAATGTCATTATTGTTGCTTCTGCCCAATGAGGTCAGCCATCCAATAAGTTTTTAAATAAATAAAAGTAATAAAAAAATCCTTGCATAGAGGGAAAAAGGTAAAGTGTTTCTAGCTGGAAAAAGGTTAGTGATGCTCTGGCTGGAGAGCCTGGCTGTATGGGCTGTGTTGGCTTTGGTTGGGGCAAAGTTAATTTTCTTCACAGTAGTTGGTATG
>NW_009601391.1:2515-3831 GCF_000690535.1 Cariama cristata | reverse complement strand
GGGGGGGGGCTGGGAGAAGAGGGTTTTCTGCTCGGCGTTCATCATTTATTCCCTCCGCCTCAGGACTTCACGATGAGAATGATTGAGAGCGCCGACTCCGTGGTCACCAGGTCTAGTGAAGACCTCTGGGCTGAAATCTGTTCGTGTCTGCCACATCCCGACCAGAAGGATCCTAGCGATGCTTTTACAGACTCCTTCATGGATTCCTACACCGATGGAGGAAGCCAGGGCAGTGGATCAGGTGGCTCTTCCCAAACAAATCTGAAGCCCTGGGCACCCCTGAACGATTCAGAGGTGTATTTAGCATCCCTAGGTGAGTGTCTGGTAAGGCTTAGATTTCTTTGTTTGCTTGGGTGCCTGATGACAGCTGTTTATGTGGCTGAGGTGACGGTGCTTACAGTGCTAGTTGGAAAGATGTCTTGCAACTATTTAATAGAGCATCTGACTCATTTACTGCAAGTGCATTAGTGGAAATGAGAAGCATGGTCATAGCTCCTTCAGCTATGCCACAGAGAGGAACTTTTTATCAAGTACAAACCAGACACTGCTGTTTTTTCTCTGAAGAGCATGTAGTTCCATTGTAGTTGACTTGGGAAGGGGAAATGCGTTCTGAATTCATTATAGAGCCTATGTGGTTTTGTGTTCAGTGAGACCTGGACATTCAGTGAGACCTGGACAGGCTGGAGAGCTGGGCAGAGAGGAACCTGATGAAGTTCAACAAGGGCAAGTGTAGGGTCCTGCACCAGTACAGGCTGGGGGTTGACCTGCTGGAGAGCAGCCCAGCGGAGAAGGACCTGGGAGTCCTGGGGGACAGCAAGTTGCCCGTGAGCCAGCAGTGCGCCCTCATGGCCAAGAAGGCCAATGGTACCTTGGGGTGCATGAGGAAGAGTGTGGCCAGCAGGTCAAGGGAGGTTATCCTCCCCCTCTGCTCTGCCCTGGTGAGGCCACATCTGGAGTGCTGGGTCCAGTTCTGGGCTCCCCAGTTCAAGAGAGACAAGGAACTACTGGAGAGGGTCCAGCGGAGGGCAATGAAGATGATGAGGGCACTGGAGCATCTCCCTGATGAGGAAGGGCTGAGGGCACTGGGTCTGTTCAGCCTGGAGAAGAGCAGACTGAGAGGGGATCTCAACAATGCTTACAAATACTTTAAGGGTAGGTGTCAAGAGGATGGGGCCAGACTCTTCTCAGTGGTGCCCAGCGACAGGTTAAGGGGCAACGGGCACAAACTGAACCTCAGGCAGTTCCACCTGAACATGGGGAAGAACTTCTGTACTTTGGGGGTGGCAGGGCACTGGCACAGGCTGGCCAGAGGGGCT
>NW_009601391.1:0-2469 GCF_000690535.1 Cariama cristata | reverse complement strand
ACTGCTGTAGGTGACCCTGCTTTGGCAGGGGGATTGGACTGGGTGATCTCCAGAGGGCCCTGCCAACCCCAACCGGTCTGGGATTAT
Source organism: Cariama cristata (assembly GCF_000690535.1). Classification (NCBI taxonomy): domain Eukaryota; kingdom Metazoa; phylum Chordata; class Aves; order Cariamiformes; family Cariamidae; genus Cariama; species Cariama cristata. The sequence goes on along the minus strand of NW_009601391.1, from coordinate 2,382 downwards.
GTGATTCTGTGTTACCAGTATTTGTCTCGTTCTTTTTATGGAGTCGCAGGAGATGCTTCTGAGTAGAAAAAGTGACATTTCTTTCTGTGACCTGTTTTCTAGTTGGAGAGGAAGGGGACAGGTATGGGAAAGAAAGCTCTGATGCTTTCCCAAATCATGCCTGCTAGAATCTGTATTTTAAGATGACAGATCATGCAGATTGTCTTTGCGCAATTGCTTCTCTTAATTCCTGCGTAATCTATAAAGCCATAAATTGATTGTGAGCAGCATAACAGCTGATAGAAACACCTTATACGAGGGATGATAAGGTTACCAGCAGTGGAGCTAACATCCCAGCACGCTGCAGTCTTGAGCTCTAAGGCCATGGAGTTTGTCACCCTGTTTTAAGTATTTCCTACTCCCTTCAGAGGCCTTATTGTACAACAGCATCCAACTCCAGGATGGATGCTCCTGGTGCCAGTTAGGAGGAAGCTTTGGAGTTCCCCTGCTCTCCAGCAGTTGGACTGGTACTCCCTCCACTCATAGCAAAATACTCGACCTTTATGGCTCTTCTTTTCCCCCTTCCTTCCCTCCTGTGGAGTTTTTTTTTTATCTTAGGTCAGTTTGTGACCTGGTTTGCAGTGCAGCCACACACGTAGTTGTCTTGGCCTGCGTAGGAGGCTGCATAAGGAAATGGGCTAGGAGGAATGGGTGGCAGAAGTGGCTTTTTAAGCTTTTATTTCTGCTAGAGCTTCCGTCTTGCCTTAATTGCTATTTTAGACTATTGTGTCATGGTACACTAAGTCAAGTTCTTAGTATCAGATCAAGGGTGCCACAGCAGCAAGACATAAATTGCTCTTCTGGTATTAATTACTGCTGCAGTTCCAACATGTTCAGAAAATGCCAGTGGATTAATTTTTACAAGCAGGCTTCAGACTAGATCTGTGTCTGTTTTCTGACAGCCAGCATGAAAGCATAACACTAGCACAAAGTTTCTCGTGTATATTCTGGCTAAGTCAACAGAAATAAACCTGTTCTGTGTTTGTACCTGGCCAGGATTAGTGATTGTGAAATCATAGCATCAGCCTGGCTGTAAGTTTGGACAGATAATGATAATTCAAATCTCCCCATTTGCTAGGGCCAGAGACTTTTGGTGACAGCTCAATTCTGCGACACAAGACAACCTCCAGAAAGCTTAACAGGTGGGCCACAGCATTGTGAACTAGCCCAATTCAACTAATGACGATATGCTTTTCAGTAAGAAGTGTGATTACAAATCAATACCTGACCCAATTTAAGGAGGAAACCATTATAATGGGATTTTGTGACCAGAGGAATTAATGACACTTGCTTTCTTGTAGCTTTGTGTATTGTAGCTGGATTACCCTGCGTCTGGTAAGGAGGCACTTTTCCTCGTCCCCCATGGCTGAGAAACTCACAATATCACATTCTGTTATGAGATAGCCATCTGATAATACTGCTGTACTCGCATTTTTTTTTCCTCAGTTTGGGCATTATTTGGATTCACACTGCAATTACTGTGATTTATATTCCATGCTAATTTGCATGGAAATTGTGGGAACTTAATGCCTGTGAGATCGGTGTCCTCCTGTGTGACTTCATGGAAACTGAACAGTAAGTGTGAAAGTTATTAAAACCCAAGAATGGGCCGAGTTGACTGATTGCATAAACCTTATTTCTTTCAGAAGCATCACCTAAAAAAAGTACCATCTTGTATACATACAAGAAATACAGTCATGCAGACTTGAAATACAGGGGGGGAAATTACTTTTAAAATATGACTTAGTCTTGAAAAGTTAATTTAACTTTTTTGATACAGAAGTCCAGATACTTCTTCTCTTTCAGCAAAACATAATAAAGATAATAAAGACCCCTCCTTTGCCTCTTCACAGAGAGAAGACTGATGAGAATTAAAGGCTTGTCTCAGGAGCTGACCTCCAAGGATATGCTGCGCACTCTCTCCCAGGCTAAGAAGGAGTGCTGGGACAGGTTCCTGCAGGAGAAGTTTGAGTCTGAATTTTATGTAGAGGGACATGACTCTGATGAGAGGTAATAAGCAAGTCGATGAGAAGGGATTACCACTTACTGTGTTGGCAAACGGGCTTTATTTTTTAAATTAAGGTTTTGTCAGGACTTGTGATAGGGCATTATGACAAAAATAACAGCTCATTGCAACTTGGTAAGCTTGTCACAGGCTTTCTGAAACAGTTTGGTACTGACCATTTGCATCACACTAGAGGGGAACACACAGGGGACGCAGGGTTTGAACTTTCAGTGCTGTTCACTGATTTTTGCATTCCTCAAACTGGAGCGATCCAGCGTGGAAACAACTGGAACCTACTTGATAATTCTCCTTGTCACATTTGGGGTGGGGAAGGAATG
>NW_009601390.1:47963-51120 GCF_000690535.1 Cariama cristata | reverse complement strand
ACCTCTCTGCCCATGGGCTCCTCTTCAAAGCAAACACCGCACCGCCTGTGGGTCCCGTCCTCTCCCGTAAAGGGAGATTCAAGGTTATGACAATTAAACCTCCGTTCTCTTCCACCACCCGCGGCTCTCAGCAGATTACCCATGGGAATCTGTATTCCTCTGATCCAAGGAGCGGGAGGTGTTTTCCTGGAGCAGCATCTCATGGTGGCTGATGAAGGAGCGGCTCTGGCTGCACCCAGTTTTAGCCCAGGTGGTAAATGGTGTGCCCAGCCCCGGGATGTGAACAGGAACGCAGCGCTCAGCAAAGGGGCTGAGCCCTGGGTGGTACAGGATGGGTCCCTGCTGTCCTGCCGTACCGCAGGGACAGGCACCCGCGGGCAGGGCTCGGGCGAGGGCTCGGGCTCATCATTTAAAGCCCACTCCTGCACCGCTGGAGCCAGGTGGAGTTTGCGGGAGGCAGGACCGAGTCCTGACGGCTCCCAGGGGACCGCAGTCCCACCTGGCTCCTCTCTCTGCTGCGCTGCAAGGGTTTGGAGGGTGCAGGCATGGCCGGGGGCTGCTCAGCCCATGCCAAATCCAACCCTGCCGCCCCGCAGGGAAGCCTGGTCAGTCTGACCTCGGAGCAGCAACGGCTCTGCAAACCAAGGCCACGCAAACCCTTGCACCTCTCTCTACGAGCCCCTTTGACAGCCCTGATGGTCTCTCAGTTCAGCCTTGAGCTCTTAAAAAAACACTTCCTACCTACTGGTAATAACTAATTTGGAAGATGTTATTGAATTAATACTATTGATGTCCCCTCCTGAAGGTCGGGCTGGTAATAAAGTCATACGATAGTATTTATGCTAATGTTAAAATTAATTACCTGCTTTTTTTATGTGTGTTAATTATTTGTTTGTGACACTCTTTATAGCTGTAATGGAAGGCCAGTGACTGATATGCCTCTGTTCTTTATGAATGTAATTAAAAAGAAAGCACTTTAAGGCACTTATTCACAAATAACACCCACCAGGATCTGAACCTCAGGTGATATGTATGATCCACACTGTTTATTAAATGTCATATTCACAATTATGGGCTCCCGCATGATTTACATCAGGTTGCTAGAGTGGGATGTGATCTCTAGGCACATTGCTGGGTAAGCAACAAGTGGGAGCCGCACAGCGACGCAGAGTCGAGTGCTCCGTGGGCGAGGAGTGCAGCATCTTGCCTCATCTTCCTCCGGGCATCTTGGTCAGCCAGAGGCTCAAAGAGCTCCTGGACGTGAGTGTCCTTCGACCGAGGGCTGCTGATGGTTGTGCCGGGGCCTCGTCACACAGCAGCACTTTGAGCATCCCCTGTGGAGGTTCGCTGCTCTTCCCAGTGGCGCGTGGGAGAGAAAACCACAGGGGCTCTGTCTGAGATTCTGGGGGTGGCACAGACTGCCGTGTGCATCGGTGATTCTGCTGGATCTGTGTTCTGACCCCCAATTTCTTACAGCTGCAAGCCTGCTTCAGATATCACAGGGCAGCCCTCTCCTGGTACTGGACTTGGAGCTTGTTTGACTTCTGGATGCCCTTAGAGATACTAACACAGTAGGAGTGGCCCCGTTAAAGGTGACGAGGACCTCACTCCCAGCTATTTCCCAAGTGCACTGATACACACATTCTTTTAAATCCTGTGGTTGCAAGATGTCTTGATCTCTTAGATTCAGAAACTGCAGCCTCAGAGCAAGAAAATGCCAAGCTGGATTTCTGCCGATGCCCTCCCTCCCCAGCAGCCCTTCATCTCTCTGGCATCCACCAGCCCACACTGGTGTTTAAGACATTTCACAGTCTTCACATCCAAGGGGAACATTTAAATTCAGCTGGCTTGTCTGGGAGAACTTCCCCCAGCTCTGAGCAGGAAGGTCACCTCCAGCTTGCTGTGTGTCCCTGGCTGTTTGGGGCTGAGCTCTCGAGAGTTTCGGGGCAGGAGATGTGTCGCTTGTGGGTTTCATTCCTCCGAATGACAGTGGAACTCTCTGACTGCGCGGTATCCGACAGGCAGAGCATCAGTACAGCTAAGCCTCTTCCTTCCAGCTTCTCCTCCAGCCATCTGACCTCCTTCTCCACAGAGATCCGAGACGTCGCTGTTGATTTTAATACTCTCTGTTTACGGGTTGCTAATTTTCTGTTGGGCTTGGTTCCTGCTGTGCAGGAAGCCCCGGTGCTCCCAGGTACGAGGAGAGGGTTGCTCGGCGCTCACCCAGCTGGTCCTGGCTCTCGGGCAGCACGTCCCGTGTTGTTCTTTGCTTGCCACCCCAGACGGGCCCGCGTGGGATACCTGCGGAGGTGGGCGAATAGTGCTGCGTGATGGAGTCTGCAAAGGCAGCATTTCCACGTGCTGTGGATCTGTGGGGCCTGTCTCCATCCACCCCTTACTCTCCTGCTCCCCTTGCATGCAGCCCACGGTATCTTCTGATAAATCTGTGGATTTTTTTCTCTCTTGGTTTCTTTTGCCCAAAGAGACTGTTTTTAAGACTGATATTTTCACAGCCTCCTGCAGCCAAGGTGTGGAGGTGAGATTTCTTGTCAAACAGAGATGATGGCAGCCTTGTAACAAGGCTGTTTTCATTTGAGGTTGGCTGTTGAGACCTGGAAGTGTGCAGGGCTGCATCCCAGTTTTGCTTGTTTAGGCTCTCTGGAAACCCAGGTTTGGAGTTAGTCCACCCCGAGCCTGAGCTGAGCTTAACCAGGCTGCAGGTGTGGCAAGAAGCACCGATGCTGATGTGGTACAGGGGTACCTATTCCACATGGGACGGGGTTGTCCCTCTCCGCTCTGCCCAGTGCCATCCGAGGCCATCGAGGAGGAGGATCCATGGACCTGCTGTGTGCCTCCTGTGCCCATGGAGGCATCTCTGGAGCTCCTCCTCGTCACGCCGCTGAGGAAGCAGAAGATGTGTCATCCGCAGGAGTAAGAGCACAATTTTCTCTATCTTGAAGGAAACAAAAGATCAGAAGAGACCTCAGAAAAACTGTTTCTCAGTAGACTGAGACTCTAAAGAAAGAAATAGTTTCTCATAGAACCATAGTTTTTGACTGTTTTAACCACTTCTTAATGTTCTAAAGATATTTTAAGGCATTTTTTGAACTTGCTCTGGGGAATTACTTTGGGAGGGGCTCTGACATAAGCCATTTGG
>NW_009601390.1:43438-47941 GCF_000690535.1 Cariama cristata | reverse complement strand
GATTTCTTCTGGAGACAAGCCTGTGTTTGTGATGTTAAAACCTGTTGGAAAGTCTCACCTATCTTTAATTCCCCTAGTAGATGTCACTCGTGCCCTCGCCACCCCTCTGTGCTGTGAAAATTTGGAAGCAGCAGCAATTGTCAGGCGCTGCCTTCACGGCACGTATTTCTGTCACTCGTGTCAGTTCACCTGAGTTTTTCTGCTCCTGGCAACTGGAATTGTTCCTAATTTATATTAAGTAGTGCCTAGGCATCCCAGGCAAGATCAGGGCAGCGAGGCCGGTGAGTGCCCCTGCCCTGAACGCCGAGCAATCTGAACAGATGGACGGAGACGCAGGAGAGAAGCCGTGGAGGATCGCTTACGACCTTTCATTCGGAGGCAATGGTGTACAGTTGCTTATGCAGAGAGGGAACAATATTCTCTACGTCTGATTAGTATTAAATATTTCACAACTGACGAAGTCCCGGCATGCATTAGCATATGGCAGAGTTGCCTCGGTTTTGGCTACTGTGAGGGGATGATTAATTAGTAAGACATTTTTATGTATGAAAGGAAAAACATTACAATCCTTGTGGTTGGCAGCATGCTGATGTTTTACATTTCTGCAAGGAATAGGAGGATATGCTCATTGGCACACTTCCCTGAAATGTTTACTAGCAAACATTTATCCTTGTTTTCTTAAATAAAAAAATTGTATATCACATGTTAGAGTAATAGCATGTTGGAAATAGGCCCTTTGGAAGGGAAAGGGGATAGTGCGGTCTCCTGCTGCAGAAATGCACTTCTCTAACTTTAAATGTATACATACAAAGGGTTAGGAGGAAAGTTAAGCTTGGAAGAGGAAAGGAAGTATGGAAGAGGTTTGCGGCAGAGCCATTAAGAGCATCATGAAGTGGAAATGGAAATGCAGGTGTGTGAAAGCGTGAGAAACAGCACTAGAAAAGGGATTAGGGGAGTGAGCCATATTGATAGCTAATGACAGGACTGACAGCTGAACCAAGACGCACTGCAAAGTGGGTGGCTTGTATCAAGGCCACATCACATGCCTTTTGTTGGCAGAGAGCCTTTGCTCCAGTAACACGAAGATGGCACTAAGGGACAACTCATCACATCGGCATTTCTCTTCTTACGGTCTCAACAGGAGGGCAGATGGTGCATGAAGGTGCCCAAAACCAAAGAACAAAACGTGATGGGCAGCAACATCATCTGAGCACCTGAGATTTAGCAAGCATGGTCCTGAGACAGAAAATCCCCCCCACAAATGTCTGACTCCTGAAATATCTGAGGCCAGTGTCCTGGGCTGCAGAGGCTGTGGGAACAGCAGAGCACAAATTCACCCGGGATGGAGACCCTGGATTCACCCGCCCCGAGATCCTCCTGCAGTTCCCAAGCTTTTCCAGCTGCCAGCTCCTCTTGTGACCCCACGGCGCTGGTCCTTGCACCGGCTGCTGATGGAAGGAAACTTTCTGTGCAAACTGGCTGCAGGTTCAGCTTACCCGAGCTGTGTCTCCTCACAGCCTCCTCACCGGTTTGGAGTGCATCGAAGAAAACCCTTTTTTGACCCCTTCCCAAATTACCAGAGTTGCTTTAAAGCACTGAGGTACTGTTACAGGGATGCTGAGGATGGCACAGGCAAGCTCAGATACCATACGGCATGTGAAGTGAAGAGGGCAACAACAAACAGCAAGACTTACAGGACAACAGATCTCCGAGCCTGGGAGAACCACCGACACCCTGGTCAACAGGCGAGGACTTTCAAATCTCTCCCAGAAACTTGTTAAGTCATGTGCTCCAGGAGATACCTTGTCTTTATGAGTTCCATGTGATGGCCCGTCCACCATCTCTGTCAATGATCCGATCTAGGGTCAGACAGCATCAATGCCTAAAATGGCATCTTCTCTCAAGGTAAAGCACGTCTAAGTTTAATTTCCTGAGACAGGAGATGGTCAGACCTCCAAAAGCTGTTCTGCAAAGCTCTGAGCTGCCAGGACGGTTCTCCATGCATCAGGACCCGCACGCACCAAACGCAATGCCTCTTACCCATGCCTTGACGGGTAACTCCTGGAGTTCCCAGCACCTCCCCTCAGTCACCCGCTTTCCGAACCCGACTGTACCGTCCCAGAAACATTTGTCTGATTAGATCCATTTCACTGGATAGTGACAAATCGCTTGGATGACCCCAGCGGAGCAGCCGTCCATCCTTATTTCACTGGATAGTGACAAATCGCTTGGACGACCCCAGCAGAGCAGCCATCCATCCTGACTGCTGTCCCACTGAGCTTTGCCGTTTGCAAACTATCAGCGACGACTTTTACGTCACTGCTGCAGTTCTGAAAGTGTGCTTGCCCAAGAACCACTGCTGAGGGATCCTTTCTGCAGGACAGCTACCAGCAAGCTAGTTTTAAATATATCTACTGACTGTCTGACTAATTTCGCATGGTACAAAGATTTGTACCAAAATATCAGTGTAGCATTGAGTCAAATTCCCTGAAAGACTGCATGTATCTCTAATAGTACAACTGCTTTTACCCTTCAAATCTTTTGTCCCTTCAAAGGATGAACATATGTAGGTCGCACAGGCAGGGAGGCAGGGGACAGGACGTGCAAGGATAGGGGTCTGACCGAAATGGGAGGGAGCTGCGTGCACCTCTGGGAGGTAGCCGTGGTCTTGCTGGAAGACTCCAAGCACCGGAGCCCAGCTTGGGAGAGGCTTGGACCGGGAATCCACCCCAGCTGCCTGAGGGACCACCGGTTCGTGTCTCCAACCCGTCACCACGGAGCAACCTGTCTTCCTGCAGAAACATCCCTTCCCTTAGTGCCCCCAGGAATTTAGCAGCCCTCAAGGTCCATGTGCAAGGATTTCTCTCCGCTTGCTTCTCTCTTGTTGAGTAAGTGGTGGCAAATTAGGTCATGTGGAGCTAAATTGAGCATTAACTGTTCTCCCTTCAGAACTACTGCTGCAGCCTCCCTGGGGAAATAAAAACTGCTTCAAAATGTGCCTTGGATCAGATTGCTTCCCCTCCAGTGCTGGAAACCTCTGGGCTTTCCAGAGATGAGTGGCTGGGAGAAAGCTGCTGGCAAAGAGCAGGGCTTTGGGAGGGGGTTAAGGACGAACAAGGGCAGGGCAACGTGTTGGGGTCTCCAACCTGCCCTCGCAACCTGCACGCTGCCCCCCACCACGCAGCTCTGCTGCAGCGCCTGCTGCCATCCCCCTGCGCACCCAGCGATGCCTCCTCGCGCAGAACCAAACCACGAAGTGCTATTCCAGGCCTTCCGAAGGAAGTATACCTCAGGGACAAAAGGCTGAGGTGGACTCAGATTCTCCTTCTGCTGTGACCTGCCTGCTCCAGGGCGCAGGTGCAGAGTCCCCAGCACCACGGACCCAGCCCCGACTCGTCCTCATCCCTGTCGCCTACATAAGATGATGGGTGGGGGCCTGGGGCGTGAGCGGCACAGGCAGGGCTGGGATGCGGGGCAGGGTTTCACCTTCCCATCATTTGCTATGCAGGCAGTGTCCCTGTCTGAGCTGACTCCCTGGGCTGTCCTACGGTCTCTGGAGAAGTCCTCTCCTAGGGCTGCAGCTGTGCTGTCCCGGCTTGCCCTCCAAAACCTGTTGCTGAATTGGTCCTTGACTGCAGCCTAAAGGATGCACCAGCAGCAGCTCAGAGTGGTGGGGTCAGTACCCTTCACGGTCTCTTACAGCCCAGCTCTCTCACAGCTGCTGCAGGGGCCTGGAAAAAGCTTCAGAGACGCTGGAGCAAGGCGAGTGCTCCAGAGACTCTCCCGCCCCTGTGAAACTTTGCATGGATTCTACCTCTGCTCGAACCTCCATCCGTGCTCACCGCACCACCGACAGCCCGGCTCTTTCTCACACGAGCATCCTGCCTGCGCCGCCCAGCAGCAGGAGCACCGCGGGGCTCCCCGAGTCCCGCATGAACCCGGGCACCCCGACCCTCTTTGTTTTGGACTGCCCCGTGATGCCTGCTGGGCACCCCTGCCCGGCGGGACTCCAACGTGCTTCACAAAGAGCAGCAGGAGCTGTGACCAAGAGCTGCTCTCCATCGTGCTGCCGTCAGATTAGTTATTGCTTCCAGATTAAGAAGAGTCTGGCTTTTGGCAGAAAACCAACGTTGGCAGACAGGAGTCAAAGTATCTGCTAAATCAAACACGTGCAAAGCTTTCCATGTGTCGATGGCTCAGTCCAAGGCGGAGTGCGAATGCGCCGAGCTTCAAAGGGTGGTGCATCACGGGACACACAGACGGAGCAGCGAGGAACATGTCCTCCTCACTTTGAAGGCACCTGGGCTGGGGCTGGTGCAGCCTCCTATCTCTCCCGGAGAAACCCAGCCTATCTGGCCAAGCCCAACAACGCTGGGGTCAGCACTTCCTAGGCACAGCTCAGGCAGCGATGGGCAAAAGGTGGCAGGGAACTTCTTCCTAGGACCGCAGGGGCTGCTGTGAGACAAGGCGAGAAGTTTGATACTGTACGAAATGGTGCCAGCA
>NW_009601390.1:43077-43407 GCF_000690535.1 Cariama cristata | reverse complement strand
GGTAAAACTTGGCAAGGGCTGAGAGCCAGCGAATGGCTCCAGACCGTGAGGTCAGGTCGGGTAGGAGGGAGCCTTTGGATACACGCGCCAGAGTCGCTCTGTGGGCTTTTGTTTTCCTTCCCACTCTTTTCCCAAGCTGCTCTCTCCAAAGGGCCTGTCCTCACATGCAGGTTGGATGGGTACGTTCCAGGTTCGTTAATGAAACACAAGAGCCGCTTATGGCTGCTTTGGCATCCATGGAATAACACTCTTCTGTCTGTAAGATGGTGATAAATTCACCAGGGTCAGCTTAGCTTGGTACAGGCTGCTCGTCCTCTAAGCAAAGCACCC
>NW_009601390.1:42670-43025 GCF_000690535.1 Cariama cristata | reverse complement strand
TGGGGGGGGGGGGGGCAAAAAAGGCAAAACCCAAGGCATTTACAGAGCTGGGAGACTTCTCTGAGGGGGTTCTCCCGTTTGTCCAGGTAGCCGGAGACCCTGTGTCCCAGGAACACCACTTCTCACTTTCAGATGCTGTGTGTCCCCTTTCTCACCGCACAATGGACCAAGCTAACCTGGCCCATCACGCTCTCATTCATCCCCAGTTACGTACTGGGCTTCACCCGGGACAGGGGGGGTCCCAGGGGTCTACTTGACAGGGCCCCTGGAAATCCTGCGTAACAGGCATCTGCCTGCACCGATAACCAGGCAAAGGGTGGTTGTCAGGACCTGTAACGTCCTGAACATCCCCCCG
>NW_009601390.1:17178-42595 GCF_000690535.1 Cariama cristata | reverse complement strand
TCCCACGCTCCCCGCAGGCAGCACTGGTAGGCAATGGCTAGTTAATGACCTGTAACGTACTGCCCTAGTGTTTATTGCCGGGGGGAATTATCCAGATTAATCACAACTGCTACTACAAAGTTCTGTACTAAAAACCTAAATGAAATAAAAGACAGTCAAGTGACTCATTGATGGAAATCCCTCCCCTGTTCCCAAAGCACTTGCTGTAATCTCCGTGGCATTGTTTCTTTCAGTTCCCTGACTTTAACCCATCAAACTTCGTTAGGGCTCGGAGACTCCTTGCAGGTTGGGAGAACTGGGAAAGGGATTACTCCTGCCAGGGAAATGGTGATGAACCCTTCAGGGTGAGTGAAGCTCAGGCAAAGCTGGACGGGAGTTGGTCTGTCTGTGCAACGTGGGGCATGCCGGAGACGTGACCTCGGGCTTTCCCATGTTGTCGGGCCGGTGAACTTCCCAGCCGTGGCTCTTGCAGGAGCGCTGGCCCCACAGCTCGCTGGAGGCGGCCGTGCCCCAGCCATTCCCACCGCAGGCAGAGCTCAGCCGTGCTCGGGGCTGTGCCGCCTCGGAGAGGGGACCGGGGCCCAGGGGTTCCTCTCCGCGGCCGATCCGGCTGCAGCTGCTCTGCAGAAACAGCCAAGGGAGCGGTAAATCAGCCAGCTCACCTCCAGCAGCATCCAGAGGACACCAGCACCAAGCCCAGCACCACCTCACCCTGCTCCCAGCTTCTGCAGGGCCGTGCCCATCCCACACCGTGCCAACCGCAGAAGCTGAGCTTTGCAATAAGACTAAAACTGTGTATTGTCTTTTTCCTTCTAGTTCTTTTCAATCTCTTTTGTAGTGTGAAAAGGTGGGCGTTCTTCATCAAAAAGATGTAGTTTTTGATGGGGCACTTCAAACATTCCTCTGTGACAACTGGAGGGCGTTAAATCCTTTCCAGGTGGCTGCAGCAGGTTGGAAAACTCACATGTGTCTGTAAGGGGCAGTAAATGGTGCCTTCTTCCAGCCAGCACGCCTGCCAGGTTTGCTGCTGTGGTCCAAAACACTGTTTTACTCCAAAGGAGCTCCAAAACACTCTGTTTTACTCCAAAGGAGCCTTGCCCAATGTCCCACCCCGATGGTCGCAGCATGCCGTATGCCCGCTGCGTGCATCTTCTCCCTCAGCCCCCAGATCAACGGTGCCGAGAGCAGGGCCCCATCCTGCACCTTCGCCCTGTGCCAGCACCAGAAAAAGGAGCCGGCAGCACGACCTGGGCTCAGCCACGTTAATGTGTAGGGTAAGAGCTGCGGCTTGGGTCCGACAAAGGGGTGGCTGAGCAGAAGGCTGGATCCGTGCAAGCTGTCGGCAGCTGGGAAACAGCCCGCAGCTAGCCCGGCTTCCCCTTGGGAAGTGTGCGCCTGATGCAGGTTTTACTTGTTGGCTGAGATAAGGAGTAAATTCGAGTTGTGTATTGGGGAACTCCACGTGCTCGGGGACCGCAGGAGCCTGGCCCGCTCAGTCAGCCCGATGGGGACCTCTGAGCCGTTCCTGGAAAAGCTTGTGTTTGCCTCCTGCACTCACAACCCCTTTGCCAGCAACTAAGCAAACCCCTCTGCCGGTCAAAACCAGAGGACTTCTGTGCTGTACAGAGGCGGAGAAATCCCTGAGAAAGTGGTCTAGGTACCTCAAGAAACAGCTGATACCCTCTGAAAAAGATTGCATTCCTTCCTGATGCTCTTCACCTGACCCTTTCCTCCCTCCCTTATAATCGCCATGCTCAGGCACTGATGAGCTCGTTGGAGCAGCAGAACCTGTGGGCTCTTGCAGCTCATTCCATGGGGAAATTTGGAAGGTGTTGCAAGCCCTGGCCTGGTGGTAAGGTTGGTTGCTCAGGCTGGTGTTGGGTCTGGTTGGCTTCTGGGGAGGTTAGAGAGAGGTGGGAGTTAGCGCAGGGCTTTGACCCTCTGGGTCAGGCTGTGCGGCTGTGGATTCACGGGTAGAAGCCTCCTGCAACCCTGTGGGCTTAGGGCAGGTTCCTCCTCTGCCACTTGGTATCTGCAGGCAGTGGGGACCTGCTGGGGCTTATCCCCATCCCCAGTGTCCTCCCTTCCTTGGGGAGGTCATGGCAAAGATGAACCCAGCCCTGGTTGAACTGGGGACCAACAAGGCAAGCCTGGAATCTGGGCAGCAGCGCAGCACCTCGTCTGGCCCCTGGACTGACTCTGAGCCCAGGGTGTCTGTGGGATTTTCTGGGGATGCCCAGAGCTCCAGCGGCTGAACAGGAGGACGTGGTGTGGGCAGAGGGAGGCCCCTCTCCCCTCATCCTGAAAGCAGGTAGCTGTAAGTACCCCGTGGGATACTGCCGAACACGCGTGGCCTTTTGGAAAAATACCCGCATTCCCTAAAATACAGTCTTCTGGCCAAGGCTGAGATGTGCTTTAATGAGACCCGAGTTTGAATAAAGCTGGTCTAAATAGATCATTGGTTTTACTTGGTAATATGGTGCTGAGAATGAATAAGATTCCAAGTTTCTGTCAGAAACAAATGTGTGTTTGCACAGATTGGAAAGGTTACCTGTTTTCACTCCATCTGAGATGGGTTATTTACCATAAATATGTTTGCACTGGAGTTGTGAAAATTAAGGCATGTTGATTGAAAACGTTACAGCAGATGTTGTCTTAGCATCCCCCAGGAAACTGTCACAATCGTCTCTTCTTAATGTGGAAGTGACACTTGCTTCAGAAACAGTTTGGGAAACGAATGTTTTGCTGAGGAGGGGTTTGTGTTGTGTTGCCAGTGGAATATCACATTCCTGTTTGATGCATTAAGCAACGTGTAAAAATTTAATCAGAACTGCATTTATTATACATGACGGTGGAAAAAAACCACAACCAAAACCAACCCAGCAAGGGCTTCTGCTACTCATTAACTGCCTTAAAAACAGCTAGAGAGAAGAGGGAAAGTGCCTCTGCTTAGCAAAAAGTCTTGAAAATAAGAGTGCTGTCGTTAGCATGACTGACCTAGAAAAGGATTTGGCCTGGGACCGCGTGTGAGCTCCCACGGACAAAACGTAGTGCTTAGGCGAGCGGCTGTGGATAGCCGAAGGGATCGGTATGCACTTGGGATCTTTATCTCCTGGGCTCCCTTCTTCACACGAGAAGCAAGCGGGCTGCAGGGAGCCCTGGGCTGGGCTGGCTTGTGCCCCTGGGGCAGGGGTCGCTGGACCTGTCGCTCCGTTCAGCTTTCTCTGTGGTGGATGCAGAGGAGGGGGCAAATGGATGCCACTCTGCAGGTGGCTTCTGCCCTGGGAAAGGCAGAGGGTGCCAGCAGGGTGAATTAGACCCAGGCAGCTCTGTCTCCTGGGGACGGTGGGACCCCAGGACAATATCCCTTTGCTGGGGGTGCAGCGAGCGTCTCTGCCCGTGGGTGATGCTCTAGGTCCGATGGGTCCTCCGATGGCTTTCCTCGCTGCCGAGCCAGTGGCATGCGTTGGTGGGTTTAGCCATAACGCCTGTGCCACAGGACAGCGATGGCACACGATCTTACACGGCTGTGCTGGCTCTGACGGCATTGCAGGGTGGAGATGCCCACGGCTGACCATGCCGGAGTCCCCAGGGGCTGCTGCAGAGCCCAACCGGGGAGCACCCAGGTGGCACCCACCACCATAAGGTATCCCCCGTGTCTGGGGGGGGTAACCTGTCCCACTACAGCTGGGTGAGCTTTCACAAACCTGCACAAGACTACCACTTTTTATTGGTGTTTTATTCGTCCATGGCCGGTATCAGCCATGGCTCGTGGGTCAGGGTGTCCCCAGTCCCTGGGGGGGGACGGGGACGGTGTGTGTTTGGCTGATGGGTGCTGTCAGACAGATTGGGGGTGGGGGGTGACACTGCTGCTTACAGCCCCACCTGAGCCTTTCCTGGCAGAAAGCAACCCTCAGCCCCCCTGGGCCGGACAGAGGATGCGCTGGCTGCTCCTTCGCTTCTTTTAAACAGAGGTTTGGGAAGGGTCTCTGAAATGGCAGTTATAACTGTGAAAGCAGTATAAAACCAGGAAGGTAAATAACTATTATTTCAGAGGTTGCAGCTGTGTGGAGACATGATGGCATCCTTTGTTGATGGAAAAGGAAAAAAAAAACCAAACAAACAACAAATTCAGAATTCATTCAGAGCAAGAAGCGCTGAAGCAGAATGAAGTAAAGGAGCTGGGGACCCGGTGAGGGATGAAAAACTGCATTAAACTGCAGGGTGAACTGAAATGTGAGAGACTAGGTGTTCCAGGGCAGCTACTCTGTCCCGAGGTGACTGTCCTGGCATGGGGAGCAGGGCATTACCCTGGCAGGAGCCATGGCAGAGCAGTGGGAACGTCCGTGAGAGCCGCGGACCCCTGGAGGGGTGGGTACTGATGCTCTGCGGAGCGGTGTGGGAATTCAAGGCTGGACTAGTAAAGCTGAAGATGTGGGAACAGAGGTGTAACTGCAGAGATCTTGCTGTGATTTATTATTTGTCCACCAGAAGAACAATCGTGCTGTCTAAAGAGTCTCTTAAACCAGGAGGAAGGGGGCAGAAGAGTAAGAAGTGTCTACCAATGGCTATTACAGGAAGGTCCAGGGCGAAGCAGGGCTGAAGGCCTGAAATGTCGGGAATTTCAGTCCTGCTGATAGAAATGAATGTCCCCCTGGTTATCTGGCACTGGTGAAGTTGTGTTGGTGGAGCCTTGCCCAGGAGTGGAGAGATGAAGCTGTAAGAGCACAGGCACATCCCTGTCAGTCCTGGAGATGAGCAAACATCTGAGGTGGATCTGGTGCTGGAAATGTCTGTGTTTATTCTGCTTGGAAGAATTGCAGCTGGCCCTGAATTTTCCCCATCCTGCCCTGGGCTGGAGGAGCACACCCTCAGCATCTCTGGTGGTGCCTACATCTGGGAGGTACCATGCCAGCCCCTTTGCTCTCTGCCCCTGAGGTATGAGGCTGAGCAGGATGCCCCACAAGCCTGGATTCTTCAGGTCAATCTAATGTTGGTGTCTGGAGCATCTTGAACGCAGAAGAGGAGCCATCCTCCCACTACCCAAGTGGGGCTGGGAGTATTTCGAGCTGCCTCTGCTGCGAAAAGTGTGGAGGATGCTGTAGCCCTGAGGCACAGCTGGAAGGACTGCTGGGCTCTCGAGTGTTCTGCTTGCAGGGGGAATGAGTGCTGTGCCTGGTGTTGGACACCGTAGGGGATGCTCCTTGCTGTACCAATATTGAGAGTTGCCACTGGTGCTGAATGAGACCAGGGAGCTGGTGGGGAGCAGCTGGGCTGACCTGCGGCTCCCACCCCATGGGGTGCCTGTGGGGATGGGAAGAGAAAATGAAGGTGGGGGAAATAGGAGGGGATGGGGCTGACCACGCAAAGGAGGCTGGAGAGGAACAGGCACAGGCTTCTTGCAAACCTGGGGAGAACAGTTTTAGAGAAGCCCTGGAGTTGCTGGCAGGAGCCAAGCTTACAGGACTTGTCTGCAAGGGCAGTGGTAGGAGTGGCTATAAATCCTCTTTATTGTAGTCTGCCTCCAGAATTGCTCTGTGTCTTCTTTCGAAAGAGTTTCTGGTCTGAGGAGCTGCTCGAAAACCCCTGCTTCTGAGTTTGTGGTTCTGTTTGATCTTTTTGGGTGTCCTTTGGAAGGAAAGAACAGATGTCCCGCAAAGCCCTGCCCTTCCCAATGTGTTGCCACAAGGCCAAGGCACTTCTTTGGCCCAAGTTTCTTGGAAGCAAGGGACACCCAGACAGAAAGTACAGAGGTGTCTGGGAGCTTTGTAGGAGGGCTTTGGGGTCAAGAGCTTCAACCGTGGTAGGGCAAGGTGCTATCTGTCTGGCCACGAGTGGAAGCGCCATGCATGTGCAATGGGATGGAGAGCACAGGGGAGTTGCTGGGCATGTTTGGGCCTCTTTGTCAAGGGTCCTGCTACTTTTTAAGACTGGGATTGATGCAGAACTGCTGTTGAGGTTTAAAAGCTTGTTTCTGCGTAGAGAGAATAGTGCATAGGACTTGCAGAGCCAGGGGAAGGAAGACATGCATGGCAGAGAGACGGGTCAGTCTCTTCGGGGAGGACTCCCCTGGTGGATGCCCTTGCCCCAGGGCTCCCCTTCTGTCTCCTCCCTGAAGCTGCGTGGCCAGTGAGCACAGTGCAGGGGCCACTGTGATGGCAGGAGACCACAGGGGGAGTGGGCTTGTGCACAGCCCCCCTTCCAGTCCTAGCCCAGTGATTGCCTTGCTGGGGACAAGGAACAGAGCCCCAAGGAAAGGCACTCCCAGGGAAAAGCCTCTCTGGCTTTTCTGCCTCTTGCTGGGGGACCAAGAGTCTGTCCCCAGGCTGCCTGAGCAAGGCAGCTTCCCGGGAGATGTAAGGAAGCTCGCTCCCCTCGATGGAGCGGGCAAAGGCTGGGGACTCCCTTCCAGGAATTGCTTTTCTCTTCCAGTGCCCTGCCCTGGGGGGCCGAGGGGGCTGGGAAAAGCGGGCAGGTTTTTATGGAAAGGTGAAAGTCTCAAATGCAGATGGGAACTCTTTATGGAGCAAATAAAGGGACCAGACTTACTCTTCGTGGTGTGCATCAATATTGTCAAGGCTGCGAGGTAAAAGCTGTGCCTGGCTGAGCGCAGCTTAAATGGCTCGGAAGAGCCATGGTGGCTCCACAATCGCGGGGATGGGGCAGCTGTAAAGCTCTCATCCTGGGTCCCAGTGCGAGGGCTGCCCTCGGTCAGATCCACAGGGGGCTGTCGGAGCCCCCTTCACGGGATGGTGATCTGTCCGTCATCTCAAATAGTCCCACTTTGGAGTCCTTCATCTGCCCCCTCCCCACGGCACGGCATGGGCTGCAGCCCTGGGTCAGCAATGAGAGCAGCGAGTGGAGAGGGAAAGCCTGGTCTCAACAATGCTTATAAATCGGATAATATTTAGAAAAGGGCAAGGCGGTTAAAGAGAATGGTGGGTTTGGTTTTTTTTTAAGCAGTAAAAATTACATGGTAACAAAAAAAAGGAAGAAAGAAATGAAAGGAGAAAAGCTGGTGGGAGGAAAATGGATCTGTAAATCAGGTATCTTGGTGTCAGGGGGAAATTGTTTTCAGAGAGAAAATTATTGCAAAATAGTGCATGAATAGGATTTTACCCTGTCAGACAGAAAATAAAGCTAAGGCAAAGGCAGGACTGGTTGCAATTGTAATTTATTTTGACTGTAATTTCATAAGGGCAGGAACTGCTGGAGCAGGGTCTAGCAAAGGCTGAATTCTCTTGCTTGTCAGAAGAGCTGGGTGGCGTGCTGTTAGAAAGTGACTTATCCCTTGGAAAACAGACTTTGAGTAAAGTTGTTCAAATATCAAAGGTAAATTGAAAAGTGTAACTGTTTATGGGAAAGCTGAAATGTTTAATTTTGAGATTTTTTTCCCTAAAGAAAATAATCCCACTTTTGTTTTCAAATTAGTGTTCTGAAATGCAGTGTGGGCTTTTTTAGGTTAAAATGAAACAAAACCCCTCCAAATGAAACAAAGTTTTTCAGTTCACTAAGAAAATGGTAACATTTTCACTTTGGAGAAATGCAGAATAGTTTTATTTTCTTGGTTTAATACCAGACTGAATAATAAATACCGTGCAATGCTGTCAAAGCGCGCGGGGGGACGTGGATCAGCTGGGGCTCACCGCAGAGTACAGGAGACCTTTTTGTACTGAAGGGGAGAAAATGTTGACAACAGATCCGTCAAGAAATTTATGAGAGGCTGTTTGTCACTGGCTGCTGTAGGTGCTGGCTCTATCGTCAGGCTTTTCATTGGAAAATCAATAATAATTGCATCCCCTATGCATTAGCTGTAGCCAGCTGGTCTCTTCCAGACCATTGGAGATGAGCTGGTCATCTTAAGTCATCTTGATTTAAACACTCGGAAGGTTTGGGGAAAAGGGAAAATTTATTTAAAGACAGCACAAATGATTTTAAAAAGTGGCTATTTTGGGAAGTTTTTCCCAGAGGACTGCATTGCTCCCGCCATGGACTCACCCCTCCAGACTGGTTTTAGCCCGCTCAGCTGGTGGAATGGCGTGGGCAGCGAGACCCTCGGCCGGCAGCCTCTGCGGGCGTGGGGAGGATCGAGGTTTCCAGCCATCGAAGGACAACAGCAAACAGCCTCGACAGGAGAGATGGGGACAGCAGGCAGGTAAAACCCTCTACTGTATCAGAGAATGCGTATGACAACTCCTGGGTTAGAAGGTGTTGGCGGTGGCACGACTCCGGAGCCCGTCTGGCTCGGGGTGCTGCTGATTCGCTTTGCTTTTAGACCTTTGTTTCTGTTCTTTTCCGTATTTTGCCTTGAACTTGCACTGACATCGAAATGAGCTGTACTTCTTGACAGCTCCTGACGTTTATTGTTGTTGGGTTTGCTGTTGTCTGTAGCTGCATGGCAATGGGTACCATTTTCCTTGCATGTAATTTCAAATGATTGTGCATTTCCAAGCTTATCCCTCTTTCTTAAAATTAAAAAAACCAAAAACAACAAAACCTTACAGGTGGTAAGTTGGTCTCCAGGGGAGGGTCTTCCAGTTTAATTTTGATCTTTGTGCACCCACTCACAGCCTCACAGACATCTCAGACGTGACATTTCAGATGCTGTTGCTGGTGTGCAGTGAGGGAGAGCCGTTCTGTGCAGCGGTGCATTGGGGTTTGTGTGCACACGTGGGTTGTAGCCTTTGCAAAGACTGGCAAAAGATACAGCTTAAATTGTGATGAGGGAGTGGGAGAACACACACACCTTGACAGAGCGTGCCATGTGGCTGGCTGGCTCTCAGTCATTTTTCAGGGTATTGGAGTTTGCCTCGACCGTGCAAAGATGCCTGCAAATGGGAGTCTTGGATGTGAGCTTTCCAGAACCCATTGCCCTCTGCAGACATCCAGGGTGAGAGGTGCGTACCCGAACATGCAGATTTGATGTTTGACGTGATTTAGAGTGTTCCAGTTGGCATCCACTGCCTTTCCAGGAGCCTTTGGGTCTCCCACAGAGCTGATGGAAAAGGGTAGGATATTCTAAGGCTTCTGCAATGGCACAGGGCACCTGCATTTTGGTACCCAGTGTTTTCCTGGAAGTAAGGTGGCCTCTAGGGACCCACAGAATTTATTTCAGGATACTGGCTCATTTAAGACTTGCCACACAACTTGGTATTGGTGTCAAGCGGACATGTTTTAAGAGTGCATCTAATATATGCGGCTGAACAGTATTTTGCAGTCACTTTGTTTTTCATCCTGGACATGCCAGGCATGTTCAGGTTCAACTTAGACTTTGCTCTGTGCAGTCAGGTTTAATACCTGTATTCGATCCTTGTCTTCTAAGGAGATGCAGTTCAAGCATGAATGTTCTGCCCTGCAGGCTGGTGGTGCTTTCAGGTCAGGTAGTGTCTGCTTTCCTGGTACAGATGGTCCTGCCAGCCCACGGAGGAAT
This sequence comes from Cariama cristata, assembly GCF_000690535.1. Taxonomy (NCBI): domain Eukaryota; kingdom Metazoa; phylum Chordata; class Aves; order Cariamiformes; family Cariamidae; genus Cariama; species Cariama cristata. Next base: position 33,165 of record NW_009601390.1, on the reverse strand, counting down.
AAGGTCCTGAAATGAGGCAGTGGCTTGCCCTGTCTGTCCAGACTCTCAGGCAAGCCACCCAATAGGCACTGGTGTAAGTGACCTGGAGTCGGTCTGTAATCAAGGTCACTGTTCTTGTTCAGAACAAAAATAAATGATGTCATCCATCCCTGAGCTGCTCCTTTTCAGCAAAACCCCAGGGAATACACACCACTGTGGCGAGCATCGGAGCCGTGAGAACCCCACCTTGGCTCCAGCATGCTCCTGGACACCACTGCTGGTGGCACGGGGGCTGCAGAGGACCAGCAGCTCATGGCACTGATGGGGCAGGGTGAGCCCAGCCCAGCCTGATCCCAGGGCTTCAACAGCCTCCTCTGAGTCAAGAACAAATGCTGCTCCAGGTGACAGGAGCAACCTCCTTCCTGACCCACCTTTCTCGGCACTCACCACTCCCTCCCGTGACTGGAGCCACTCGGCATGTGCTACTTTCTCATTAGCCAAACGCACGCGGACAATGTGGTAACTGGCCACGAACATGCAAAGTCTTCTGCTTTTGCTGGTCAAACCTGGGGTTTGTGGTTAAATCCCAGCTCCTGGACTCTGCACAAAGCTCTTGTCTGTCTCACGCACGCTCGCAGCCCTGGCACGATGCCGCCCTTCTGCTCTGCACCGCAGACCCGGGAGATCAGCGATCCCAGCGAGGGACCGTGCCCGTGCTAGGAGGCTTTGATGGAGACAAGGGAAGAAATCTCAGCAGAAGTAACACAAAAGAACAAGATATCCCAGGATACGTGCAGCACTACATGGAGTTAGTCTGACAGCCCGATGACAGGACAGAGGTTGCTTGTGAAACAGGTCATGAAGTTCTTCAGCAAGGCTCCCAAGTGGTTTTGGACCTTGCCTGCCTGCAGGCCCCAAGGGCGGTACTTCCTCGGTGTACGGTACATGGCCAGCGGATTCCTTATGCCGACTTTTCATATTACCGTATAAATGTAAAAAGACAGCAATGTATGCTGTTATCCAGCTGTGCTCAGCCAGTCACACTGTCCGTCTCTTCCCTGGTAATTTTTAACCAACGCCAACTGGGTTCATCAGATCTCCTGAAGTTTTCTGTGAGTGCTGCGAGCAGAATAGAAAGTCCATCTCTGTCCAGCTGCAAGAAAGCCCACCCTGCGGGCTAGCTGGCTGTCTAGCCTGGTGGCCAGGGGGTCAGCAGGTGCAAAGCAGAGACCAGCTCATGCAATGTGGCTTGGTTAGCACAGCGTCAGCTTGTGGTGTATTAATCCTGCACAAGAGCTAGTGCAGATCAACGCTTCCAGGGTTGATTTATGGAGGCTAAAGGTAATCAGCTGAGTTGAAAATACTGAACTAAGACCTCAGGGTGTGGCAAAGGTGCTGCAGGACCATTACAATCCATAGGGAGAACTGTGGAGAAGAGATACGGGGATGGTACCAAGTGATGCTGGGTCAGCACTGCAGGGCTCTTGCTCTGCCTTGGGGATGGACCGTGCAGACATGGTCCTGGCTTCCTCCTGCTGCCCTCTGTAACAGGGTCACGGCGCAGGAGGGGAGAGGTTTGGGTGAAGACACTTAACTGTCTCCTAGTGTACTTGGACACTTTGAAATTCCGTGTATTTGAATGTGAAACATCACGATTCTCACAAACTCTTTGCATAAAGTCCAGTCCTTGCCGAGTTTCCCCCTGCTCCATAAGGCTGCTGCATGGCCGAACGCTGACAGTCTCGCTCAGCACCAGCCCTGCCATCCCCTTTAGACTGCACCATTCCTCTTTCTCACTGGTTTTGGTGTCAGATCAGTTGAGTTTGAGAGGGTGATCCCTGTAGCTGCTGCAGGACCTTTTCCTGGGAAACACACTACCTTCCCCTCCGGGTCTGTGTTAAGATGCTTGTGCGAATTTGGCTGTGAGCACATCTAGTTGGGGAAAGCGATGAGGTTGGGTTGATGCCTTTGCCAAAGACCTTTCATCTCTTTGATTGACCTGACTTGAACAGGAGCTGGAGGTTTTGCACCCTGAGCTGGACCTTCAGTCCTCCTGAAGACACGCAGGCCAGGAACGGCTCTGTTCCCTGCCTTACAGGTGGGCATCCCCATGGCTGGCAGTGACAAAAAGAAGGCACGGCCTCACTTGGTGAGGGTGCTGCTCTTATTGTGCAGTCTCCAGCCTTTAGGGGATGGTGTAAGCCCTGGTTTTGGCTGCCAGCGGTTATGCACCAGGGAAGTAAACATCTAAACTTTTAAATAATGGGCAGTACAAGTAGACAAATTGCCCAGGGCTGGGATGGTTTTGGGTGTCTTCACCAGATCTGAGCTTGCTGCTGGGACCGAGGCCGTTTTTGTGTAGCAAAGTGTTACATAACGCGGGTATTTTTAGCATTTCTAGTTCTGCTCATCACCGCTGATTGCAAAGGATGTCGCAGAAGAGATTCAACTGTGCCAAATGACCAATAATCACTGGATCTCACTGGAGGACCAGGAGCAGCAAGAACACCACTGCATTCTCCGGTATTTAAGTTCCCCGATGCTGATGAGCTGCAAAGAGAGCATGCTGGGCATTGGCACCATCTCTCAGACTTCCTACGCAGCTTTTCCGCTTGGCAGTCCCAGCACAAGCACTGGCTTAACAATGTCATTTTCATGTCTTGCCCTATTAGGCTGTCCGTCATGGCATAATCTGCTGAACGTAATATTCTGGGTGACTTTATAAGGTGCTGCCTTGCTACATATCATGGATGTGGAGAGCCATCGGTCGCAGTGTGATTCTTCAAGATCTGGTGGTTTGAAAAAGATACTGTGTTTGTGCTAGAAAATGTGTGATAAGACATTGCTATTGACCTAGAAGATGATGGTAATGCTTTACCCTGCTGGTAAATACAGTACGCAACACGCTCTGAAACATAAGGCGTTACTGCCCTGCTCAAAGAGCCGACTATGCACTCACGGGAAGATTTCATAGATATCACCAAAGTGATGATCCTGTCTGCACACCATAATGAACAAGCATCGTTGCAAGGGCATGGATATGGCCCTAACTGAATCATACAACCAAGCTGATGTGTTGCAAAAAGTAACCTCAAAAAAAATTAAAATTGCAGTAATTCTGGCCTGTGGAGGGGCATTGTCTGTTTGCAGACCGGAGGCACCAGTGTGAGTGTCAGTGAGATGATCCCAGCAATCCGGTTAAAATGGAGTTATCAGGGAACTGAAGCTTTCCCAGCTGGCAGTCACTGTGTTGTTTGTGCCTGACAAACTGGCAACATGTGAGTAATTATCTAATTAACCTCAACCCGGCAGAGGCAGCGCAGGGGAAGTGACACGTCCCTCCCGCTTTATTAAGATTCACTCTGTTTCCCCGGTGGATTTTGGTAAATGAGGAGAACCACCCTCCCACTGAATGCGGTAGTGACAGCTGGTGCTCCCTGATGCTGGGGATGCTCGCCGATCCGGTTCCCAGCCCTCTTCCAGGACCAAGCCTGAATCCATGCCAAGAGCCAGTCATTTTGTTTGCAATGCCATAGCCAGGTCCTACGGAAAGAGGCTGGTGCCAAGACTCGGGAGACTTTGTGATCTGAGGGGATAAAACCGGCCCCGTAAGGACGGTGTGAACGGTGCTGCAGGGCTGGCTGGGCACTGAGCGCTCTGACCAGAGATCGCAGGGAAACAGAGCGTTTGAAGCATCCAGTTTTGCAGGTGTTTGCAGAAGGATAGGATGAGCCATATCTCAGGTACACGAGGCAAAGAGAATCCCCCCCGATTCGGAGGTATGCTGGGCATGAGGAGTACAGGGTAGTGCAGGTAGAAGATGGCACCTACGTGAGAGACAGGGGTAATTGGGAGGATGGAGAGGGTCGGGGGAGATCGAGACCGCTGCTGCAGTAAAGTGTCACCAGAGGTGAGGGATGGGGCAGACATCACAGAAAAGGCCATGGCTCCAGCTGAGATGAGAAGCAGACGGTGGGGACCTCAGGGAGGTCGCGGAGCCATCAGCAAAGCTGGGGCTGCCAGGCGTAGATGGAGGTGAGAACAAGAACAGACCCTGTGGGACCTGCTGTAAAGCTGGTGGCTGGACAGGGACCCACCGAGGAGAGGGCAGAGGTGGTGGGAACACCAGATGGGGGGTGACAGCAGCTAGCAGAGGACGAGGTGAAGGAAGGGTGGCACGGCGGAGGGTTTTGGTGGAGCCGAAGGCAGGAGAGGGGCTGGAAGAGGGGACTGTGCCCAGGGAGAGGGACACCGGCTCGGGAGGCTCCGTGCAATGAAGGCAGCTGTGGCAGTCAGGGCTTGGAGAGGTGGTGAGGCGAGAGGTGATCCTGGTACCGGTGGGGAGAAGCAAAGCAAGCGATGAGCTGGGAGCTGGGGTCTGGCTGGCCGAGGGTGACCCGTGATGCAGAGAGTGGCCTTGCTTCGCATCCGGGCCAGGTGAGAGCGCCAAGAGCTGGTTTGGGAACAATATACTGAGTGAAACTTTTCATTCTGATCTCTCAAGAAGTTTTTAGTTCACACACACAAAAAACCCCACTTACATAGAAGGCTTTGGGACATCCCTTTGCCTTCCTTTGCTTTTCCCTCTGAAGTGAAAGTGAGTTGTGTTTTTTGTTTCCCCCCCTCCTTTTTTTAATCCCTGGAGAGAAATGTTAGGTATGGAACGTAGAAGTAAAAAAGGAGACCCAGAAGCTTTTTAGGCATAAAGATGAAACCAGACAGTGTTGTTTTAGCAGAATCATGGAAAAAAATGAGATTGAAGCAGGCTGTGTTTGTAGAAGCATGGAAAGTTCTGGGTGGGAAGAGGTCTCTGGGGGTCTCAAGTCCAATCCCCTGCTCAAAGCAAGGCAAATCTTAGAGCCAGGGCAGGCTGTTCCAGACTTTGTCCAGATAAGCTTTGAAAATGTGTTTGTAGATGAATGCGGTGTTGGAGATCACGCAGTGATGACTTAATAACCTTGTGTTTAGCCTATACGTCAAGTTTCCTGGCCAGTGGCTGCAGCTACTCCTGTTTTCTCCTAGACCTGAGGTTTTCCGTTGCTTTTCAGTTCCTCTGTGGCAAACTGGGATCTGCTGGGGGTAATGTTAAACCTCCAACATACAGTAGGAACCTTTTTCAGCCCGTGCCAGGGTGAAGCAGCTGATGCACAGAGCCCAGCTTCGTGCTCGAGCAGCCGGTGCCGTGATGGACCTGAGGACCTCTCTGCCCAGCGCTGTTCCACCGCAGAGGCAAGTGACCTGTCACCAGACCTGCCTTCGGTTTGGGTTGGGGAGAGAAAACTGGTTTGGGACGATCACCCGTAAACTTTGCATTCGTTTTGCAGATGTGCAAGCAAGGTGGGAGTGTGGGAAACTGGTTCTGAACCCAGCACTTAGACCTGTGAAACGAGTGGCTGGAGCCTGAGGTCTTGTCTTCTCCTAGCCGTGCAGTAGCGATGCCGACAGGCAGTGGTACGAGGCTGCGGGGGCTGTCCAGACCCAGCACATTGGCATGAAGCACCTTCATGCCACCATAGCAGAAGGGCTTGTACCAGAGTAGTTCTCAGTGAAAAAGCCGTTTTTGTTGGCCTAGCCTATTTAAACATTAAAGGCTATGCGAAAAACTGGTTCTCAGAAGTTGAGGTTCCCTGCCAGGAGCGGAGAGATCCCCAGAGCAGCTCTGCAGGTCTCTGTGCATCAAAGCCACGCTTCCAGAGATGAGGAGCCCCACGTTAATCCCTGCAGAGCAGCGCTCGTTTTAAGCAGACTTATCAGTTGTGCGGGGTATGCATGGACGCGCTTGTAGGAGTGCGGTGAGAGACTGACCTTAACGAGGTTGCAATTGCCGGCCAGTGCTTACCAGCTCTGGCGATGCTCATTATTGCACAGAGCAGTGTCTTGCCATAATTAAAGCATGCCTTCCATGTTGTGATTAATTTCTTTTCTAATTGAGTTACGTGGTTACAGCTTGTTATATGTGGGTAATTAGCAACTTTTCCTTCCTTTGTGTATTTAATAAGACTGACTTATGTTGCGCTCAGCGGCACCATGGCCCTACAAGGGCTCCTCTCTCTGTGAACTACATGAAGGATCTTAGGGGGATGTGCGGTCCCATCCTGCTGCTTAACTCCAGAGGGCTGGCAGAGCTGGAGAGATAGGTTCACAGGGTGCTTCACAGGGCAGATAGACCACTGCAGAACTTTACCCAGCCCTTGTCCCATCAAATTTAAGGTCTGCTGTGACTGTGAGAGCTGTTCCCTTCTCTCACATCACCGGTGCTCCCTGGACAACCCACCACCTCTTTGGCTCTCTCCCACCTTTCCCATGGACGCGACTGCTATTCCAGCAGTACTGACCATCAGTCCTTGGGTTGCACCACTGTAACCCAAAGCAGACAACACTGTTGAAAAATCAGGGTCCGTTCACTTTCCTCAAGCCTGTCTGCATCTGGCAAGTGGCCCAAAAGAGACGTTCACTGGATTCATGGAGACAAGGGAACTCTCCTGCTGGGTTCCTCCTGAACTGCCACTGTTTTGGGGTTAGCAGCCCACGAGACCGTGCCACGGGCATCTCAAGCACAGCAACAGCAGCACTGTGTTCCTGTGCTCTGGCAGCCTTTTTGTTCTTGTAAAAGAAACCCAGCTTCTCCCCTCTCTGCGGGCCCCTGGGACCGCAAGCAGACGAGTGCATCCAGGCTGCCCCACGAGCTGCTTCACAGCCCTGGCCTTGCTCCCTTGCTGCTAGCGGCTCTTTCTCTTTGGGAACCATCATTGGAATGTGTTTGTCTCAGCTGAGTGTACGCAGGCCAAGGAGATGTTGGTCTGTGCCTGAAAAACAACTAGTCACGGTCTGGGCAGATTGGAAAAGCCTGATTGCAGGCTCCATCGTGCAAAGCAGGACTCTCCTGCGTTTCTTGGGCAGAGTCACCACAGCACCGGGTGGCCATCACCATAGTGAAAAAGTAGGACCCCCCCCCCATTTTGGGCTGATGTGACTTGGCCCAGGCTCGAGCACAGCCTCTGAAATCAGTTCTAACAGGTGCGTTTCTGCTGGCCACTGCAAGGTGGGCACTTGGCCTCCGGACACGAGTGTCCCTCCTGCCCAGCATTGCCACAGCCCGTTTTTGAGCTGGGCAGGAGGGGGTTGTTTCCCAGTACTTTGGGATTTCTTGCAGCAAGCATCTTTTTTTCCTTGTGTCAGAGAATATAAAGTCCTAATCTTTCTTTGCCAAACGATGCATGCGTTCATAGGCTTTTCTCCAGACCTTTCTCATCTGTCTCCCCTCTGAAGGAAACAATCAGTCCTTTCAGACTCTCTTCACAGCAGAATGCTTCCGGACATTTTTCTTTTTTTTTTTTTTTCTCCGAGCCACTTTTCACCCAGAGACATCGCCTCTGGGAAGGGGCCACCAGCACCACACAGCATTTTTCCAAGGCTGCCCCCTTGGCTGGGGTAACAGCTTTTGCTTTCTGGAGGATTCTGCTGTGAAACATCGCAGAAAGGCTCTCACCTGCTTACATCCTCTCAGACTTCACCTGTTAGGGCCTCTGGAGTATTTATGTCAGATAATTTTTAGCTACTTTGCACCCTTCAGTGTCACGGTAGCTGCTTTTCCCGTGGTGTATCATTATTGCATTATTTTCAGTAAGGGATCAGTGATGGAGCCGTTACTCAACGCAGCTGCCATCTAATTGCTCATCTAACCACCAACCGGTCTCTCTCCGGCTGAGCTCCCCCCTCCTCGGCTGGTTATTGCAATGCTCTGCCGCTGCGCCGGCAAAGCCCCCTTCGTGGTGGGCGCCCTTCGCCAGGGGGCTTCGGGAACCCGAGTGAGCGTGGGATCAGCCACGGTGAGCAGAGGACGTCCCCCTCAGCTTTCACACATGTCAACCTGCTGGAAGGGGGTGCGGGGGGGTTTAAAGGGCCTCTCTTTGAAGAGAGGGAGGACTCTGCTTCCCAGATAAAATAGGGATGGACGCGGGACCGTACTTAATGCCCACCGATGAGCTGCGGCTGACCGCGGTGGTGGGGATGCCGACTCTTCTTGGGCAGCTGTGGGGCACTGCTGGGCCCCCCCAACGCGTTCCCTTCCACTCCATCCCTGTACCCCCTTTGACCGGAGCTCCCGCCTGGGATCCATCAGACAGATGGAGCTTGGGACAAATGTGCCCAAGTCCCAGCACCCTGACCGGAGCTCCGGAGCACTGTCCCTGTTTCGGAGCAGATTTAGGGGTGTGGGCAGTCAACATGGGGGGGAGTGGGGGGAGGAGGACCCTGAGTGCTGGCCTGGTTTGCAAATCAGGGGATGTGGGGATGTGTCTATGCCACGGCTACTGCTGTGCCAGGCAGCCAGGGCTGTCACAAGCCTGGGAATAGGAGAAAGAAATTTTTTCTTAAACGCAAACCCTTGCCGTAAAAGATGAAAATATTAACTGAATGTTCCCAGAACTCTGTGAATATCTGCATATTTTAATGAGGAAAGTTACAGCTATGGCTCATACGGAAAAAATGTCTCCTAATTATTTCTGGGCAGAAACAGTACTTCCTGAGCTGTGCTTTTTTGGTTTAAATACGATGGCGCGGTGCAATGTCACCGGAAGAAGCCGGAGTGGTTCAAATACATCCAAGTCATGCCTGCCAGTGCAATGCAATCACCCAATAATAGCTCCCTGATTTCCTTTCTCTCTCCGTGCCATTTGTATTCAGTGTGTTTACGGGGAGTTTACAGCAGAGGGGACAGCTGTTCCCGCGGCAGGCCCGCATCCAGCATCAGTTCCAGCGCTGCCTCTCCCATGAGTAAAGAATACCCGCTGTTTTTCTTTTTTATTCCTTTTTTGGTAAGGATGAAATAAACATCCGAGTAACAGCCTTCTATTAAAAGGAAGGTTTGTTGAGCTGGAAGGCTCGGCTGGGTGGTGAACGGCGGGGGGGGAACAGGCGCCGGGGCTGGGATGAAGGCATTGCCGGCCTGGCTGCAGGTGGGAGGTGCTGGAGGGGTGGGTGGTCTCAGAAGGAGGTTTTCCAGCAAGCCCACTGAGCAATCAGCAGGGAATAAACAGGAATTCGGGTGCTCCAGGGGGACCCCAAAGGTGTCCGTACAAGGCTCGTTGCTATTTCCACCAGTGACCTGCGAGGTAATGCAGACCCACTCGTTGTAAAGCAAGCAGCCGGCACAGATCACCTTGGCGATGTACACCGAACGGTCCAGGAGAGGCACAATGGGACCGTTTGGCTCCCCTAACAAGCTGCCTTATTCGAGAGGCAGCACAGATCCATCTCACAGCGGGGGCTCGTTGGAAGACGGCAAACCTGGGAAGGTTTTAGGGCCACCCCACGCAGGGAAGTTACCGGGGGTCCGTGGTGGGGGGCTGTAAAAACAGCACGGTGCAGGGAGGCTGCAGAGCTGGGACTGAGGGGGCAATTTCTCTCCCTATCCAAAGGGATTGAATCCGGGAGACAGGACGGGAGTGTCAGAGGCATGGGTCAGATGAGCTGAAGACTCCAGGGCTGATTCCCCAGGAAGTCGGGGACCTGGGGAGGATGCAGACGAAGAGCCCATCACGTCAGCATTGGATCACTCCCCATCGGAGCCCATCACCGCAGCCTGGCCCTTCCCCACACAAGGCTGCATCTCGGCAATCCGGGAAGCCCTGGATTAAGCTTTCCCCCTTTTTTTAATTTAAACATACAGATGCCTGAAGATGCATGTGCAGCTTCAGTGAATCCTCCATCCGAAAAGCTGCTGAGTGGATAAATGGTTTGAAATGCTTGATACAAAAACTGGGTCTTGGCATTTTCAGGAGGAGGAGTTCCAACGTCTTTTCGTTTTAAAAAGTGCTTGAAAATGAGTTAAAAGATCAGCTGAAATTGAAGCAAAATTGTTTGAAGTTCTCTAAATACATGTGTGTATATATATACGCACATATAGAGAGAGAAAAGGGAGAGAGAAGTCTGATCTGAATTTTTTTCTTTTTGCCTTAGGTGCATTAATTTTATTTTAGCTTTTCATCTGGTTTTGTAATAAGACTTTTACTTTTTTCTTTTTTTTGAAGATGTTTCGGGGGACAGGATACAGCTTTCTCCACTTAGCAGCAGCCTGGGGATGGGGGAAGGAGACTGACACAAAATCTTGAAGTGCCCTAAAATTGGCAATGATAGAAAGTTGCTGTGCTAATATTTACGTGTTACGGAAGAAAAGAAATCCTTTGTGCAACATGAGTGTATCCAAAACAAAGGGTTACACAACAGCGGTGTGAATATGTGGCTCATGTGCAATTACCGCCGTCAGGGAGGTGTTTTACAGCACAGGGCTGGGGAATTTTCGCAATGATGTTATTTCCTTCCTGGCTAATTCTTCAAGTCATTAATCTTAACAGACTTTTATCGTCACCTGATCTGACCTCCCGTGTAAGGCAGGATGATAAATCATTCATGGGCAAACTCTGGCTTAGTTGTGTTGTTATTTACCGAACAGCTTCAATTCCCGGGGCTTAGCTCAGGTTTTTCGTGCTGTTCACTGCGAGCATCCGCCGGTCCCGATTTGTGCTGTTTGACTGAGCCTTGCAGGGCAGAAAATCATTAACAAAGACTGCATTTTGGGGACTGGAGCGGGGAATTAATTTTTGGCCAGATAGCAGTTTCTGCTTAATTTTCAAGCCTTTGGCTCTCCGCAAGCATCTTCTGAAGTACCAGGCAGCTTCCTTGTAGCGATCGCAGACCTAGAACTAGGGGCACTAAACCTGGAATTTTGTGTAAGGAGACAGGCAGCTCCTCAGGCCCATCTCTCCGGCACCAACACAACAATTTCTCTCCCTGTGCCGTGCAATGCGTGGCTTGTGCCTCCCCACGCTCGGTGATGCCGCCCCTGCCCTGTGACCCACCGCTCCCCAACCGCACCATCACTTACGTGGGCCGATCAACTTTGGTGGACGGGAGGGCTTTAAGTCTCACGTTTTATGGTGAGCTAAATGTGGGAATGTGGTTTTGTCTTTTATTTTTTTGTTTTTCAATGAACAACACTGTGATGGTTTGTATCTATTTAAAGCACTTTTCTTCCTAGGAAGCCAGTGTGTCATGCTGTTAAAACCTCATATTGGGCTTTTAAGTGGGGAAGGAGATAATAATGTAATATGGACATTTCCCTGGTTGCCTCCATTCATACAGTCCCGCTCTATTTACTGTCCTAATGCTGTGCTAAACTATTTTACCACCGTCTGTTTTCTTCTGCATAATTTCATTTAGATTCTCAGCCGTGGGGTGCTGTAGGTGTACCAAACAGGCTTCGCCCTCTATCCGCCTTTGCCAGCCCCTTCCTCCCTCTCTCCAGCAAGCCCCTCTCGCTGTCCCTGCGCCCGGGCTCAACCAGGGCCATGGCTCAAGGGCGATGAAGGCGGCACCAAGGCGAGAAGAGCCAAGGTCACCAGAGCCCTGCAAGAGCAGACCAGCGGTAAGCAGCCGTCTGACAAGGTCGCTGCTTCGGAAGGAGCCATCTCTCCGGGGGCACAGACCCTGGGCTCGGCTGCCTGAGGGTCCCCTGCTCCCCTCCCAACGCCGGGCTCTGCAGGACCCGTCCCTGCCAGCCCCAGGCGACTCCGTGGGACGAGGACCAGCCCCGCACTCCTCCTCCCCCATGCGATGGAGGTGATGGCTGATCACAGATTCCGAATGCCTCGTTCCCCTTCAGTACTCATTTTCTCGCACAGGAACATTCACTCTCCTGCATCTATGCTGCATACCAAACACGCTGTTTCTGCCTCCATCATATTCAGTTCAAGGTCTTTTCTCTAATAGCTGTGGTTTATACCTTCTCAAAATAGTTCCAAAGAGAGCTCGCTGATGACTTGGGAGGTGCGAGGGATGGTGCACGGCAGTGTCATCATGGATCTGAATCTTAATGGCAACCCACAAGCCTTCAGATGGGTCTGAGGAAGGAGGAGATAATGGTATTCCAGGATACACCCCTTGGTGTTACGCTCCCTTTTGCCATTAGTCCTGTGAACACTCGGAGATTAAAAAGAGACCAGTCTAATTAAAGCCAATGTAAATTTGGGTCTCCTAAAATATGAGTGATTAATAATGTATCACACTCTAGCAACAAAGATCTGTGAATTACCCAGGCAGTGGCACAGCCGCCGGCTTGCTGCGTGCCATGCTAGGAGCTGCCAGTAACGCCTGGCTTCTAAATCATGTCTGCTTGGGTTCATCTCCGATAGACTAGAAAGACTTAATTCCCTGAGTTCAATAAATAATGTGTCTGTCTTAAACTCAGCAAGTAATTCACTGCCTCCCGTGTAACTAGTAGCTCAAAGATCTTCATTTAAATCTCTTTATGGGTGAATGACTCTCTCATGTATTAGGGATGGTTATGGAGTCTCTCATTTTCAAATTACTGGGTAAAACCTAGCCCTCTTTAAAGCTGGCCATTAATTAGAGGAAGTATTTGCCACTCCACGTCTCTCTCACTGTAATGCGAATGGAAACCGTCATTTTGGTGTGGTTGCTGGTGGGCAGATGCCCACGGCACTTAGCTCTAATTGAAGTCCAACCCCAGAGAAGCCGGCACTGGGCAGAAACGGAGGCGTTCAGGCTGCTTTGCACATCCATCCAGTTGTGATGAATCCATCGTCTAACTCCAGCGAGCCCCGGCACACCCCACGGGCGGCGGGGTGATGCAATTCACATTAATGAAAGCTGGGTTTTGCCTGGCGTAAATTAGCACTGCTGCCGCCGAGGAAGAGGAGTGGGCTGGGTGGTGATGCCCTGCCTCTGCCAGCCCAGCAATCTGCCCTGGAGAGCCTCTTGTCCCTACGGTGAACTGAGAAATCTGCACGCATGTGCCAGGGAAGTGTCCGGCGTGCATCCGCCAAGGTCTGTATTGGGCTAATGAACCTGCGAAGGTCTCTAATGGTTTAAAGACTCCCTCCGTGCCACCAGGGTACGTGCTGGGGGAAACGGCACGTGGTCTCTGCCCACAAAGCACCGCAACACACAAGCAAAATTCTTCCTCAGCTTAACAGCCGACTGTGTTACCGACCCCTCGGGGTTCGGGGCCCCTGCCTGCTGCCCTCCCCACGCGGAGAGGTCCCTGTTACCAATCCCGTACCTGCGCCACAAGCTGCAGATTTCCACCCCGGAGAAGCGGCGTGGTCGGAGCCGCTGCCAGCGGGAACCCCCTCGTCCCAGACAGAAAAGCCTCCTCCTGCCCCCGCTCTTGCGCAGGTCTAGCAGCAGTGCTAAGTCCCCGGTTCGGGGGGCTCTCGTCCTGCTTTCAGCAAAGCACCGAGGAGAGCTGCTCTCTGAGTCTGGTTTGGGGTCAGGTCTCACTTTCTACAAGGTCTTGCACAGTCTGGTTTTAATTCCTGCATCCCTGAAAGCCACCTGTGTGCTCTTGCAACGCCTTGCTGCTGAAGAAGAGTGAAAACATCCCGCTCACCAAGAGGCTTTACACCCTTGACTGTTGGTGCCTGGAGAGACAAGGGATGAATGCTGCTTCCCACAACACGTGCACAGCAAACGAGGCTGGCTGCGGATCTGATGCTCTCTTTAAGGAAGACGTATGCTCCAGCTGCAGGCTAACAGCTCTCGGCTTGCTGATATCCACAGACCAAGTATTATAAATAATAGGAGATTAGCAACAGTCTGTTAAAGCTTCAGACTCCTCTGATGTGTTTGTTAATGTCTGCGAATGAGCTGTATTCGAGTGTTTAGCAACATCAAATCGCAGATGTCACCAACAGAGAAATCTATATCTTTAACTGATTTTAAAAGCCTTTAAAACTGCAGCGCTCCTGTTCACACAGAATTCAGAGAAGCATAAATAACACACAACTTTTACTTTTATGCTTCACCCTTCATTTGGAGCTTGACAAAGGTCTGGGTGGCTTAGTGCAGAACCTGCGAGGGGAAGGAATAGGTAAGGAGAGACCCAGCACAGGGCAGCTCCCGGGAAGAGGCCGCCTGAGCGGTGCGGAGGAGGGAGAGGAGCAGGGAGCGGGGTGAGGATACGGGAGGTGATGGAGAGGAGCCGATCCCAGAGAGCAACAAGATCAAGGAGGGCCTGAACACCTCAAGCGCCATTTGCCTTCCCTTGCCCTCTGTCCTGGCAGTGCTTCTTCAGAGCAAGGGCCCCTCGTGTTTTCTGGTGAGTTCAGCAATAAAAGAGAGGAGCAAGAGGACAGTGCCCAAAGTCCAGCACCCACGTCCAGTTAAGCTTCTCCCAAAGAAGACATCCAAGATGAGGTGGACAAACCTGCAGCATATGTTCCTGTCTCCCTCTGCCTTTATGTTTTTTTCTGTGATTCTGGTGCCTCTTGGCCCATGCTGGGAAGCTGTGATGTGCCAAGGGAACGAGGCATAGCCAAAAACCTCGGGGAAGGCTCCTGGCTACCAGACAGGCTCTGGAGGGACTTGGTAGGAGTCCAAGAGGCTGCTTGGTTCCTGGGGGAACACACCCCACCCTCCCAAAGACACCGCTCCCCCACTGTGCTTCCTAACAGCCCCCATGCCCTGCAGTCAGATGGCAGCGTGGCATCGCCCTGCTCTTGGGAGCTGTGGACCTCCAGGAGTGGGGGTCCTCTCCTATCCCCAACATCCAGACACCGGGACTAGAAAAGGCATGTCCAGGCAGTTTTTAGGGTGTGCTCCCCGCACCTCTGGGCTGTGCTGGGGCTAACTACTTCCCTGACCCTTGTGTCTGCCCATGGCCTGAACTGAGACCCTTCCTCTCGCCATGGGAGGACGGGAGAACAGCAGAGACACTGGGTGCAGAGAGCTCCCATAAAGAGCTCCCACTAAAATCTCATGTAGGGAACAGTATGTTACTCTGTTGAGTTCAATAGATGAAGCTGCCGAGGTTTACTTGCTCTTGCGGGGAAAGGGGGAAGGAGCTCTAAAAGACAACCAGGAGAGATCACTTCATGTGTTTTTCTTCCACAGCCACGGTTTCAAATTCTTCCAGTAGCAGAGCTGTGGATTTTGGCACCCACATCCTCCCGGCACAGGGGAATGGACAGGGAAGGTGCTGAGTGTGCAAAGCTCTGCCGCATCCATCACTTTGGGAAATCAGAACAGTCAAACCTATCTGGCAGGCTGATGATTCATTAACGGAGAGCATATTCAGCACCCAGGCAGCGGGGAGATGAAGGAGGTCTTTGTCATGGGAAATGACTTTGTCAGTTGAGGTGGGGGAGATACTTATTGAATCAGTTTTCACCGGAGGTTATAAAAATGTATTTCATCATGATCAAGCTGCTCTCTTGTCTTCCTCTCCTGCCACTTACACATGGTACTGCTGCCACTCACTCTGCTAATCACCCCGTGCTTGTTAGCCTAGGGACGGCTCTTGCAGCCCTTCATCTCCTGTGGGCACCTGGCCCCAGCAGCCCTCCGAAACGCCAGTGCTAGGCAGGCCCCCGAAGGACGGCTCCTGCGCAGCGGTACGGCCAGGAGCCGCCTTCAGGGTGTGCAACAGCCGCAAATGTTGACAGGATCAGGGGATCCCAGGATAATCCAGGCGGGGAGGGACCTCTGGAAGTCTCTGCTTCTGTGTTCTGCTCAGGGCAGGGTCAGCGATGGGGTCGGACCACATCACAGTTGAAAGTTTTGGAAAGCACATAGACATAGGACTGCCCTTGGGAAGGTAGCGCTGGGTCAGCAGTAGCCCAGAGAAGTGGTCTCTTGGGGAACTCAAATTTCCATGGGTACCTTTGGTAGAGATGGATGTGGGCTGATGCACAACGGGGATTTGGGGCTGCAGCTGCTAAAGGGAATGGTTTGGGCAGGGATCGGCAATCACCTTCAGCACTTTCACCCCAGAAAGTGGCTTAGAGTGAAACGGGGTTTGGCGAAATGGTCCTTTGCCAGCAGAGGGGAGAGGGCACTGCCTGGGGATGTGATGCAGACTTGCAGGGGGAGAAGCAGGCTTGGCATTCGGAATAATCTCCATTGCTGAAAAAATAGGCCAAAATCAATGATAGAAAATTCAATAATAACAAGTGCGAAGCACTGCACTTAGGCGGAGGGGGGGGGTGG
>NW_009601390.1:9084-16920 GCF_000690535.1 Cariama cristata | reverse complement strand
CGCACTGCCGGTGCCCAGAACCATGCGGGGCGAGCCCTGCAGAGGCGGTAGGAGCCAGAAGGTTTGCAGGAAGGCTGAGAGAGCAAAGCTGGTTCAGTCTGGGAAAGCGGATGGGGAGACCCACAGTAACAGAGTTCTGCCCTGTCAGTGGTTGCTGTGACAGTGATGGATTAGTTCCTTTTGGTCAATGAGAACTGGACAAGAGTAATGAGCATCTTTTCATCAGGGATGAGGGGTGGCAGGGGTAAATCTCTCTACTGCCACAGGCTGGGTCTGGCTGCCAGGGGTCAGAGGGCTCTGGATACCAGCGATGGTCAGAGCTGTCTCCGGGAAGGGCTGTGGCTCATCCCGCCTGGGAACAGCCAGGGACCGAAGGTCTCGGCACTGTGTCCTGGTAGGATGCACAGAAACAAGCCCTATCACTTCATCAGCACATCTACAGCAGCTGCACCCCTCTCATTCCCTATTTCTTTTTACTGCCCATTTGTTATTAAACCACCTTTCCCAGACTGGGCAGCAGTGCCAGCGGCAGGTTTGACCACAGGTGGGGAACCCACTGCAGGCCAGGGGGGATGCAGAGGGGCTGGGGCATCCCGTGTCCCCTCTCCTTGCTGTCAGCACCTCCCACCCTGCCCAGCCTCCTGCAGCGCGGGTCGGGCATCAGGATCTGTTCTCCCCCTGCACCAGATGAGGTTGCTCAGCAGGTCCTGTGGAGCCTTCTTTGGGAGCAGGTGCTGGAGGGACCCTTTTTGGGAGCTGTCTTTAAAGCTGGAGGACAGTGTGACTGACCAGGGAAGGGAGGCTTGACACAGCGAAGGCTTTGCCGATCTCCCTAATCCATCTGCTCTGGGCTGCCTGTCCTTGGAGACTGGTATCGAGACATTTTGAGCTGTCGTTCCAGCAACCCATGTTTTCATTCAGCCGGCCCCTGCTTGGAGCTCTTGCTTGAGAGCTGACTCAGCAGCGTTGGAAGTGAAACTGGTTAACTCCGTCCTTTGAGTGCAGAGAGAGTGGGCATTTTTCCTCTTTCCCCAATAAGGAGAACCAGCCACATCCCAGATTGCATCCGTGTAAGCCAACAGTTAATGGCACAGGAACGATTTCACAGACAGACTGTGTCATCTTCATAGACGACTACAGGCAGCCCCACGCCCTTCACACCCAGTTTGGATGCTGTGGTTAAAATTATCTCCAGGCTGAGACGGAGCCTGGTGTCAGCCCAAATAAACAACTGGCAGAGCAGAGCCCCAACTCCTCCTCATCCCTCACGCAGCGGAGTGACTGTGCAGCGCTGATAAATCTCGGCTGCAGAAATGCAGGCTCTGACGCTAAGCGGAGGCTGGAGTTAATGAATGGGAAGCAGGATTCAATGTGCTTTAATGTCTGTTTGAAGAGTCAGGAAACACTGGGACTATTTAATTGAAAGTAACTGTACAAAACCCAGAATTAATTCTTATTAAACATCCACAGTGACATTTTCTTAAGTGGAAATTAAACAGGGATTAAGGTGAAGCCTCCTAAGACTCTCTCTGTTGTGACCAAGAATATTTTAAGGCACCAGACGATGTTAAATTTGAAGAAATGAGCTGATCTGCGTGCACTCTTGTTTTGCCGTGTCTCTGTCTTGCTGCTCAGGCAAGCAGAGGGAGCTGGAAGTACTGGGGTGCTAAACAGAGATGCTCTGAAATTGTGTGGCTCCTCCAAGCCCTGGTGACCCAGCCACGTCTGCAAGCACTGCCTGAAATGGGAGGGAAACAGAAATGCTTTGTAAAGGAAAGCCTAGGTAAAATGAGAAAGGCCATCTTCCCTCTGCGGTTCCCCAGTGCTCTTGCCCGTCCTCAGGAGCCCACGCTCCCTGCCTGAGCTCTGGGAAACCAGCAAGAAGGGTTCATCGTGGATGCAGAGAGGGGTGGTGGAGACGGAGCTGTTGAACCCCCTCACACCTGCGATGCTGAGGCAGAAAGGAATCCACGGAGTGAGACACAGGTGTCCAAAAGCAGAAGGTAAATTGGAAGTGAAACCGTTCCAGACCTGCAGTACTGCCTTCTGCTTCCTCGGAGCATGTCAACACTGAAGATCTGTTGGTGTAGTTATATCGGCAGCTGGCTAAAGGTGCTGGCGTACCTCACCCGTTAGCACGGGCAAATAGCAGGGAGTTTAACAGCGACCGGCTCAAGGAGCCATGTGGCTACAGCGTGGGGTGGGAGCTGTGGATAAGCGGGGCCCCACCACTGTGCCTGTGGCTATGTGTAACGGTCCGAAGGGTTCCCCACTGCTGGTATTTTTGTGTGGGAACAGCAGCTGAGCAATGCGGGAAAAAGCATCTCTGTGTCAGGCTGTGGGCTCCACTGGTGCAGGCAGCATCCGCAGCCGAATCCCCGTGACAGCACGCAGAACTGCTCACCCTCCGCTGCCTCTTCCCCAGGGCAGCTCCTGCTGGCAGCAGCGACAAGGCTCAACGAGATCCTGTCTGGGTATTTTTATCACACCCATTTCAGCTAATGGCAAAATGATAGGCAGCTGAACCTTTTCCAGAAGCCTTCTGCTCCTTGCCTGGGGCGGTCTGCGGGAAGGACTCTGTCTACACGGGCCGGGCCGCTTTGCAGGGTTTCACACCTCTGCCATCACGCCCAAAAGGGCTCTTTTCTCCTGAGGCCACGGAGAAAACCTCCCAGGTTCGCAGGAGCACGCAGTGCCCAGCCGATCCCGCAGCCCTGACTGCTCCAGGTGGACTTTTAGGGGTTTGGAGTCAGCCTGGTCTCTGTAGTGCGTTGTGAGCCAAGGCCATTGGGTGGTCTTTTCCGAGCCCTTCTTGTTCCAGCTTCTGGAATGAAAGGTGTGGTTCCTCCTTTTCCCTCTGCCACTGCCTCCGTCTCCTTGGAAAGCAACTTCCTGGAAAACTCTTCTGGAAGTTATCTTTACGATCACCATCCTCCAACTAGTTGTCTCTATATAGTGCCAACACAGCTCGCCCGGCCGAGCCGACACATCCCACGTGCTATCGCCCTACTCCCCACCAGCAAAGCAGGGCTGAGCATCCAGCAGCAGCGCGGTTCCTCCCCGGCAGACGTGTGAGGTTCTGCCTGCACTCACTCCTGCCCGTGCAGAGCTCCTGCCCTCACCCTGGGGACTGAGCTCCAGCAGCCCTTGCAAGGAGCCAACGGCTTTGTGTAAGCCTGGTTAGCCGGGAATCGCAGCCTTTTCTTGCCTCCATGTCCTGGAGGCTCCGCGCTCCTTTGCCTGCCTGCACGAGCTGTAATCAGCCTTGCCGTCTCCCGCATCAGACCCCCTAACAGTGTCTGAAGCTCAGCACCGAACCGACGGTCTGGATTTGTCTGCCCTGTGGTTTTCCCTCGAGGTCGGGCGCGTTTGAGACTGCAGCGCTGAGCCTTACCCGACGCTAACCACGTGGAAGCACAGCACAGGAGGGCTTGGGGGGCCACCAGCCCCTCCGCCCCCGCAGCAGAGGTCAGACCCCATCTGAGCTGTCAGCGCGTTTGAGGAAGAAGAAGAGAGGGTGAAAGTGTTGCCAAGAGGGATGCAGTGTCACGGGAAAGGAGCTGAGCAGGGCACCCTGAAGCCTTCATCCTTCTCCAAATGCGAGCTGGGTGAGCTCTGGTCGCTGCCTGTCAGCGCACTGCGGGAAGATCCAGGAGGGATCACGGGCTGTCTTGGACACCGAAGGGAGACGGAGCGCACTGTCCTATTGACAAAGAGCATAACCTGCTAGAAGATAAAAATCTGGCTGGAAATTAGAAGTTAATTCTTGCCCATCGGGGAGAGCTCCTATAGGAGTAATATGGACAGAAACCTGATTTTTTTATGACGGTGCTTATTAAGTTTCTAAAAAAGGTTGTACGACACAGTGCCCAGAGCTGGAAGAAGATGACTGCCACCCACCAGCTCCTTTCGGTGCAAGGCTCCTCTGCTCCTCACTCAGCTTCCAGGTTTGTCCATCTCCTCTTCTCATCCCGTGCACTATTCAATTAATTAAATATTCTCTCCTACAGATTGCTGGCTGAGGGTGACACACGTTTAATGAACAGCTGCAGGTCCCTAATCACATTGGCAATTAGGAATGTAATTAGAGCACTTGCAAATGGTTTTCATGCTGATAAAACATGACAGAATAGAGCGTTTTCACTCACTGTCAGCTGCCAGACAATCTGTTACCCATCTAATGGCAATTTAATTACAAATTCCTATACTACCTTTGTTTCCGATCGCTTAGGTCCATGGCTTGACTGGGCAGCTCTTGGGTTCAAGTGCAATGCTACCTGACTTCAGCAGTCTAGAGCTGCGGATGGAGAAGCCCACGTTAAGAAGAGGTCCAAGAAGCTGTTCCCTCCTGCCAGGCTGCTACCGAGCCAGGCAAGAGCCTGTCCGGAGGGACAGAGACTTGTCACAATAATGTTTCTCAAAGACCTGAGCTCAAAAAACCACGGGAACCACTTTTGGAGGAGGTCCTGGCCGGTGTGGCAGCGAGCAAAGCGAGGTCAGGGCTGGAGCACAGGACAACCCCCCTGCCACCTGAAACGATGCCGATGTAGCGCGGTGAAAACATGATGCTGTGAACCATCACCCTGGGAGCCTTTCAGAGAGGCAGTGAAAGACCCGCTTGTAGGCACATCACAAACAGGGGTGAGCTCTGGCTCTGAAAGCTTTCTATTTCAGTGAAGTCTCTTTTCATTTCTTCTTCGTTTCAAAGAGTTATCTGGTCTCTTCTGTGCCATACCGAAACCTGACCCTTGAACTCGTGAGTCCCCCACTCTGTGCTCAAGTCCCAGACCAGAGCTGGTCAAGCCCTCCCTCCTGCCAGCCCCAGGGATTCATACCCGCGAATCAAACCTGGATTTTTTTTTTCCTATGACCCCATTTTCAGCTCCTGAACGTCCTTTACTCTCCCAGGCTTTACTCTGAAGTGCAAAGCCTGCTTGCTGTGAGCTGGCACAGCCACAGGACAGTCCTTTTCTTCCCAGACAAACCCACAGCTGAGCTAAGCTAGTGTTTGGAAGTCACAAAGCTCCTGAGCCAGCACATGGTACCCCCAAACCGTCCGACCGCGGCTCTCAGTGCCGCCGTGTGCCACGCAGCTGATTGCCGACATGCCGGGGGGCTGTGCAGAGGGCACATGGGGAAGCAGAGCCCACTCCCACAGAACTGCAGGCGTGGGAGGGTTTGCTCACCTTGTCTTCACCGAGCCACAGCCCAGGGGGAGAGTCCCACCTGGCTAAGGAGCCCTTGAGGATGTAGGTATTCCCCACGATGCCTTAAGAGGCATCTGAAGCGCCCCTGTCATCAGGGATACTTGGCAAAAAGGCTCCCATCCCATCAACCAACCCCAAATTATTCCAGCGCTGCCTCTCCCCAGGCAGGCACAGGGATGCACTAAAGCAGCGGGCAGCATCCCAGCCTTGCCCACCTCCCCGGGCCAGGCAGCGCCTGTGGCCATTCCCACGCCTGCTTTCTTGGACCTTTGTGGTGGTGACTCAACGGGGAAGCGCGTCTGGCTGTGAGCAGCGATGCTGGGGCTCAGCCGTGCTGGTGGGCCAGCAGCCCAGCCTGGCTGGGGTGAAGAGCAGGGGCCAGGGCTGCAGGGCAGAGCCGGGGGGCAGAGCCGGTTAGGGTTATAAAACAGAGCGAAGTCTGGAGAGGAACAGACTTGTCGAGACAGACAGACAGTGTGCGTGCGGGTCTGGAGGGGAAGGGGGCTCAGGCTCCATCGTGGCGTGAGGACGAAGGTGCGAGGGTGTCTCAGTCGGCTCAGGATGCTGCTGTGTATTTGTGCAGTTGCGGTGCGCTGCCGAGCTGAAAAAACACTAATTTTGTCATCAACAGCACTTCCCCTCCATTCTCAAGGTGCTGTGTAAATGTTAAGAGTGTGTTTAATTCATTATCAGGTAGAGCAGGATTAAGAAGCCCATTTTACAAATGAAGATACTACTCGAGAGAAGTTATTCACATCAAGGTCGCATACTGAGACGGCTGGGAACAGAATGGAGGGCTTTTAATGACAAGTGAAGGGCAAAGGTCTGACAAATGACTGCCACATTTTTGGTACACAAGGTACTTGTGCAAAGCCCAAGTGTCATCTAAAATATTGAATCGGCCAAAAATGGTGATGCTTCCTTGTAGCTGCTGGTAAACACAGCGGCTGAATTCACAGCTCTGACGGGCCTTGTAGAAAGTCTGCAGGTAATTTTTATGCTGTTCTCAAAACTTGCAGCTTATGTTTAATTTGGCTGCGTACATGTTAAAAAAGTCCCCAAGCTGCGCAGCACACTGGCGTCAGCTGCGCAAGCACAGCCAGTGTTCCCAGCCCGCAGCGTGGCCGTGGGCAACACGGCACAACCTGATGCTCTGCTCTGCCAGTCCCGCCATCCACGGGCTTTTTCCCTTAAAATCACCTCGCTGATCGCTTCTGCCCTGGCAGCTCAGCACCGGCCCTGTAGTTGCAGGTAATTAATGAAGGATGGTCATGGCAAAGGCACCTGTACGTTAGAAGCAGGATAATGATGAAGTCTGCGCCACGAGGCTCCCGAGGCCGCAGGCAAAGGCAGGGGCTGCATCGCTCGGATCCAGGCTCGGCACCGCTGCATCCAGCTGATCAAAGGCAGCGAGCTGGGGCGGCACAGTCCCTGTCATCGAGCGAGCCGTAATGAGGATTTTCACATGGACAGCCTCTGCAAAGAGAAGCCCTGGCAACGTACGTCAGCCTGCTTATCTTTGTAAATAAAAAAAGGGGCAAATTCAAGCCAGGAGAGACAGGAAAGCAGGGGCCACGCGAAGAGAAGGCACTTGGCTCAGTGTGGCTGAGAAACAGAGGGAAGGCTGCGTTTCTGGGGCACAGGTGCGGAGAAGTCAGGCAGAAGATGGTGGCCGCGGAGGGATGTCTGTGCTCACCGGCTGTGCCGCGGGGACGATGCAGAGCCTCCACTCAGTGCAGCCCTGGGTCTGCTCTGGCATGCCACAGCACCCACAGGCGCTGGCACTGACGGCCTCCCGGCTTCCCCCGACTCCTCGCCCTGTGCCCCGGGCACTGCCGTCCCCCCGAGTTTGGGGACCCTGCTGTGCTGTGTGACACTTGGTGGGAGCCACGATTCGGCTCTGGGGGTCCCAGGTTCCCAGGGCTCAGGGTCCCCCTGTTCCCCACCCTGTCCCCCCTGGCTCTGTGTGCCTTTCTGGCTGGCTGTTTACTTTTAAAACTCCTGGGAGCGCTCGCCTCCTCGCATCCTGCGGCTGACCCAGTTCTTGCTCGTTGCCATGGAAAACTGGACTCGTTTCCATTTAACAGTCTTTGTGCTGCTCCTGCCTTGACCGCGCCGACCGGCTCTGGCGCAGGGAGGATGTTGCGACGAGCCTTGACATGGTGTTCCCGGGAAAGGGGGCCAGGTTAGCTTTGCAAATCCCACCGAAGGGCTGGAAGACAGTTTCTGGCTGCCTCTCTCCAGGTCGGTCAGCATGTGTTTCTGCAGCGATCTGTCACCTCAGTAGTTGCTTCCAGTGCTCTCCCATAACGCGGCTTCTGCCACCGTCACGTCCTGCTGTGCGGTTACCCCTGGACCTGCACAGCCGATGTCTGCTGGCTTTTGGATACTTAACGTTTTGTTTGCACTCCCCTGGGACCCCAAGAGGAGAACAAACATCTCGTGGCTCCTCATGTTGGCTCAGCCGATGCACAGCTTAGTGGCTCAGCTATGGCTTGTGATCTTCTTCCCAAGCAGAGGGCAGGCCCCATAGCGGTGTCTGCACAGAGGCGTCTCCGCTGTGCCAGCCTCACCCCCCCAGACGCTGGTACCCACGGGTGCTGGCTGAGATATGCTGGGCTGTAAAAAC
>NW_009601390.1:5025-9058 GCF_000690535.1 Cariama cristata | reverse complement strand
AAACGCTCCTCTGGGTCCCCTCCCCTTGGCATCTCCCTGCCTGTTTTAGTCTTGAGCCATCCGTGCAGGCTGCAGTTCGAGGGGCTGGAGCATCCCTGCTGCTCTGACAGCCGTGCCGTGCCGGCCAGGGAGGACCGGTCACCCCAGGGGCACGGTGCACAGGGCAGAGAGCTTCATGCCCCTCTCCATGCCGGGCACCCTCACAGCCTGGCCACCCCCTGCTTCCCCATCCCTACTTGGGCCCAAATGCCAATCGACTTTAGGTGACAATCGCTGTAAGTCCCCGTTTCAACACACTTTCAAATTCAGAAATACTTCAATAAAGGCTTTCTGGTCTCATTTCAGGTATTGTCCATCATTCCGTAGCCAGGCGAAGAGAGTATTTCTGCAACACGTTAAGAGATGCTTTGACATGTCTAATGATCAAGAACAGTCAATTTTAGGGATGATACTTCAGATGAGTATTTAAAATCTCAATTAGAGTTCTATTAAGGAGGACTAATTTGGGGCCAGTGCAGACAACGTAGCACAGACACTATAAATCATTTACCCCATGCAGTCTATGAACGGCTCAGGGGTGCAATTTTCTGTTCTGTCCATTTATTAAACTGTTGGGGTTTTTTTTCAACCTGGAGTGAATTCATCAGTTAAAGGAATTTTCATTCATGGATGGAGGGACTGCAGCTTTGTATTCCTGGCTAGGATTATCACATCTCAGTGCAAGCCATTCTTGTTAGTAGACAGGAACAGATGAGGCGGTCTCTTGATGTCACTTGCTATATAAAAATAGTAATTCGTCCTGTCGCTTTGCTTTGTAGCTTCCCAGAGAAGGGGTGAAGCCCTAGGGCCCCCATGAAGACAGTGGGATTTTTGAGCTTTGGCAAGGGAGTTTTTTTGAATTTCCCGTTTCATGAACTCCAGAGGAAATAAAAAAATAAAAACCCAACATCAACCTTCCCCTCAGCTCCCCCCAAAACGTGCCGCTAGCCTTCCCAAACCTGTGCAACAGCTTAGAAACCATCCTCCTGCATCCCCCAAGTATCAGAGCTTAGGATCCCAAGATGAGCGCCCCCGGTCCCGGAGCCCTGAGCATCCCGGCCGTGAGAGGGACCTGCTCCGGGGCTCCCGCCTCCCGCCCTGTCCGGGCAGGAGGAGCAGCTCCCCGGGAGCCGTCCTTGCAGAGCCAGGCTCTTGGCATCTCAGACCCCTCTGCGCTGTGTACAGGCACCTCGGCCGGGCAACGTTCCTCAAGGACATGACCATAGCTACCTTCATTACACTAATAGACTGCAGGCTGATTTTTCCCCTCCTGGCTGACTCGAGGAAGCAATTTCTGGTTTGATTTGTGGCACCTGTGACATTGAAGCCTCATGTGTTTAAAAGTGCATTCCTGGAAAGCAGTGACAAAGCCCATTTCATCTTTAAGTCTTTTTCTTTCTATGAAGCAACCTGCCATGTCAGTAATGGGTTTAAATTGACTTTTACAGGTGCCCATCAACAAGAGATATTGTTTCCTAGAAACCAGAGGTTAATGGAGAAAGGCACCAAATAAAACAAGAAGAAAGAGGAAAAAGCTCCTTCCTGCTCTCTGGCCAGCACCAGCTGCTTCATAAAAATAAAGATGACCAGCAACTACACCCTTTTTACAGGGTAAAGCTTCCTTTGCCTTCCAGGAAACGAAGAGAGAGAGCCCTGGACCATCCCCAGCTTGCCGAGGGGCCGAAAGGAGCATCCCTGTGCTGGGGCTGGCTGCACTCTGCCACGGGCGCCCTGGGACCCTGGCTGAAGGGTAAAGCAGGAGAAAGGAGGGTCCCACGATGCTGACTGCTCTCCAGAGGCTCTGGGCATGGCCAGAGCAGACGAGAGGAGACACTGCCACGTTTCTGCCCAAGGCAGCCATCCCAGTGTTGGCTGACCCCTTACCATCTACTCTCCCTTTGCCCCGTATCCCCCCCGCCAGCCTTCCCTGTGACCCCTGTCTGACACCCAGGGGTCTCTGTGCTGAGCCACACGACGCACCCTCAGCGAGCAGCAGTCTCCTGCTCGGCTGTCCCGGTGCTCCTCATCCTGCCGGGACCACGCGTTGGTCCTGTGGTTTGCTCTGGAGATGCGGGTTCAGGGTCAGGCTAATGAAGCTCAACAACGAAAAGCCTCAGAGGATAACCTGTCCCTCCCTCCCACCTCTCAGACACATCTCATTTCCCTGATTAACGCAGTCATTACATGGACAATAAAGCAATCTCCGGAGTGACGGTGTGGAGTTTCCCTTCAGTCGTTTGTAGTGGAAGGATGGGGAGGGTGTGATTCACAGCACCCCTGAGACCATCGCTTTCCGAAGGCTTGCGTTTCCCAGCAGCTCCCAGCCCTGCCAGCCCGTTAGACATCTGGATCAACATCCAGCCTTCACAGTGCTGAGGCTCATTCAGCCAAAGGGCAAGCGCCCTGTTCATTCACAGCAACACCCAGTCCCAGTCTGATCCACCAAAGCTGTGGTCCCTGTCAGCAGTTAATCTTCTCCGCAGCCTGTCTTGGACCACATCTGTGCACGAGAGGATCCCTGGCTTTCCCCCACCGTGGGTGCCCTCTGGAAGCTCTTGGCCCCTGTGTTGCCTCATGCACTGAAGTCCACAAATTGGTCAGGGCTTGAAGCACTCCTCCTTTCCAACATCTCAAAGTCGTTATTGTGCCTGACAAAGGAGGCAAACCAGAAGGTCTTCGCTCAAACCCTGAAATTATCAGGAAGAGGGTTTTGAAACAAGTATGAAAAATTATTTTTTTCTGATGCTGCTTCACAATTCACGGACCCCACCGCTGCAGGATGAACGCCAGAAGAGGAGTTATTTGTGGGTGGAAATCGCCATGCAGGGTTAGCCTAAAGCAACGCAAACGTGGCTTCCAGCTCAAAACCATCTCTGAGCTGCCGGCTGCCAGCGCCTGGGAGGACACACTCAGTGCCTGTAGACGAACCCCAAAGTGCTGCAGCAGAATCCGCCCCGGCGAAGGCTGCCAGGCTTGCTGGAGCTGTGGGCAGACGGCTGCTCCTCTTTCCTGGCAGGCTCCGGGTGGGGATGGCAGACAGCAGCTGCAGGCAGAGCCCGTCTGGTTCAGCCACTTGCCGCGCGCAGCCTGTGCTTCACAGCTTGCTGCCTCCTCTGCTGGGCAGGGCAGAAGGGATCCATCAGTGCTGCTCTCTGCAATGGAGGAGAGGTCTCTCGGGGACCCTCGCCCCAGAGCAGGAAGGCTCAAGGTTGCCCGTGGCATCTGGGATGGGAGCCGAACGTGGTTGTCACAGGTGGAAGTGGATTTCACAGGCTCTTCTGGAACTCTGAGGCTGCTGCAGCTCTGTGCACTTTGGTGCTCATTTAATGTCCGATGAGCTTCAGTGGCTCATTAGTGAGTGGTTCATCAGCCACTGCCTGTGGCTTCTTGTGCTCAGCTGTAATGAGGACCCATAGACAAGGGCTGGTTGGTGCCTCCGACTCGTTCCCTGCATCAAAGGGGGTGTCTTGCTCGAGGCTGCTAGGTCTGATGACCCTCCAAGTTCCCTGTGACTAGTGATGCTCTGTCCTATGAAGAAAACCTGCCAGGTGGTCTGAAGAAACGGGAACTGGCTGGCTACAAGGACCCCCAATGCCTCGGGAGGCTTTGTGCCAGCAGCACACGGCGAGGCGGTGGCAGTGCGGGAGCATCACCAGCACCGCAGCCCGTCTCCCTCCAGACCCTCTGGAGCACGCAGGACCGGGACGTGTGTGCTGTGAACAGCTGACACGAGCAGGCATCGTGACCGCCGAGGGGGACACAGTCACCCACGCTGGGGGGGCTGTGGGCATCCTAGTGTTTTCTGGATGAGCATGGAGGATGGTATGTGTGCACATTGGTTGAATTGTCCATCCAGGGAGCTGCTTTCTGCTGGGATTGCTGCCAAAGTCAGCGTGATGAGGCCTCTAGAGCTCTCAAAGGGAGCAAGCACTGACAGGTAGCCTGGAGCCGACGGTGGCTTTTTCCCACCCCGTCCCCCCCGCGCGTACGGGGG
>NW_009601390.1:4602-4991 GCF_000690535.1 Cariama cristata | reverse complement strand
TTGGCGTTTGCGTGAGGGCTGGGTGCGAGCCCCAGCAGAAAAACCTTCTGGAGGGTCTGGGGGCTCAGCTGCCGCGCAGAGGGTCTGCACAGAGCCTATTCTCACTGCAGTTCTGGACTTTTCACCGGGTGGGATAACAGGCAGAGCCCAGAGCGGCGCCTGGCATTTCCCATGCTAAGGCTCTGCTTTCTGCTCTTCAGTTGCTGATTTGTAGCCATTCAGGTAACTTTTCTGCTTTGGAAGGTTTTATTTTTCAATTTAATAATAAAAAAAAAAGGTCCCCAAGGTCAGTCAATCGCAGCAGCCACTGGGTGAGCATTAACCACCACCCTCCGAAAGCCTTACCAGCCCTGAGCGATGCAGCACCCTGCACCCCCGACAACAGTCGC
>NW_009601390.1:0-4509 GCF_000690535.1 Cariama cristata | reverse complement strand
GCTCCGCTATCGCCGTGCCCAACGCCACAGACAAGCTCATGCGGAAAGGACAAATTCTGCTTTCTGCACAGCATGGGAGTGCCGGGGGTAGGAAGGTTTAACAGCTGCTTCGTTCCAGTGAGCAGCATCTCTCCTGCAAAGAGCAGCCTCTGTTAAAAGAGCCAGTGATCACGTAGTCCGGGTAGCATCAGCTTAGGCGCCGGAGGGGACATCCAGGCCCCTTGGGCAGGCCTTAATTTTGACTTTTCGCTGCTACCATCATTTTCAAAGCATTTTCTCCTCCCTCTCCACACCAGTCAGTAGACACAGAGCTCTGGAAAATTGGAAAGCAATAAATGAAAGCGAGCGTGACTCACGCTCAGGGAGCAGAGTCTTCGGCGCCGATTGAGGAGGCAGCTGAGCGCAGACCGGTATTTCTGGGGTGTGTGATTTGCCCTTCATTTGTGGGCAGGAGCTGTGTCCCCTTGTGCAGACTTCGGGAAGAATCAGACCTTGCTCTTCTCACCGCGCCCTGGGCGTCCACCCGGCTCCACGGCTCGGCGTCTCTCCGGGCTGCTCGCTGTGCTAGCCTCACCTCCAGCCTTCGGCACTGTGTCGGGATCTGTGGCAGAGCCAAGCGGTAAAAGGGCCTCCTCTCTGATCTGGTAGCTTTGGAAGAAAATTTTGAGATTAAAGGAGAATCCACTCACATTTTTTTTTACTGATGTGTTGGGCTTGCCTTTTAAAAAATGTTTTTGGGAGGAGCATTGCTGACAGGGTTTGATGAATGTGACTTGTGCTAAATTCTTGGTGTGTACCTGAGGGCTTCGAAAACCCCAACTTTTCCAGTGGGATCAAGTTGCCAGCTTGGAGTTTTGTCCTGCTCCAGTGGCTGACTCCCAGCCTTCCTCCTCCTCTTGCTTTGACGCCGGTCCTCCAGCCACCAGAAAAGCTGAGCCGAGCCTGGAGCAGTGTCTGCTCTGCTGGGGCTCTGGTCACTGCCTCCTCCTACCCCAGCCCCAGCCCCTAGCCCCCAGGCCTTGCTAACCCACATCCACGGTTCGTTTGGATTACCCGTGTGAGAGGGAAGACTGAAGATGCACCAAAACATGTGCTTTCACTCGCTGACACCTCTCAGATCATTGAAAAGCATTTGCTTGAACTTGAAAGACCGAGGAAACATTGAATATGAAGAAAAGGGTATTTTTTCAAAAGCTGAGGCTTATTTCCAGTCCTGCTGATGTCAGCAGCACTGCTCCCGGTGACGTTAGTGAAGCAGCGTTCGGATTGTTTCCTATTTAGGCTGTGTTTGGAAAGCCTACCTAGAGCAGCTGCGGTGCTGGTGGCAGCTCCCGGCCAGAGGAGCCACGAGGCAATCGGAGACCTTCCCGTCTCCTGCCGTTGGTACCGGCTCTCCAACTGTCCCCACTTCACAGCATCCCTGGCAGCAGAGCAGCATCTTCACCCTTCGCCGGGAGGCTGGAGGTCCGTGAGCCCAGGTCCTGACCAGACCATCTGAGTCTGCAAAGGGTGGGCTGAGGCAGCTACCGTCACAGGTATCCGGTCACTCTCTTGCTCTTCGCCTTCTCACATTCCAGCCTGAGGGCATCTCCTCGCCCTTTGCTGTTGCAAGGGCAGAGTTTTAGCCAGGCGATCAAAGCTGGTCCAGCCGGGACCACCTGCTCCCTGCTCTCCAGCCTTGCCTCAGGCAAATCAGCAGCACCCACGCACCTCCCTTCCCCAGACGCTGCGGCCCCCGGCCCTCGTCCCCCCAGTGCTGGCTGGGCACTCTGGCAGCAACGGGGCTGGACCTGCTAACACCACCCAGGGTGAGCCCCAGCACCCTTGGGCCCCCTCTGAAAGGGAGCCAGGAAAGCCAGGGCAGCTTTAGGCGAGTCTAACCATCCCTTCCATCCCATGGCTGGTGCTGGCACCCGGCTGCCAGAGCAGGGCCCGAGCCGTCTGCAAGGGCTGAGCCACTGCTGCAGAACTGCTTTGCTCTCGGGACTTAGGACACAGCAGGATTTGACTCTTACGCGGGAAGTCACGGGCAACAGCTCCAGGGCTGGAGGCCGAGCAGATGGAGGCGACCATTATCTAGGCTGAGCGCAGGGTCTCCAGGTGGTCCCCAGGCAGGAGCAGCACCATCCTCCTGCTATGCTGTCTGTCCTTGATGTCAACTGAGCTCTTCTCTTGGTGTTTCAGACACACGCTGCCATGCAGAGAGGAACCCCAGCCCTCAGCTTCTGCCCTGAACAGTCATCACCATCCAAAGAGAAGGGACATGCAATTAGCAGCCTCGTTGACTTAGCATCACATGGGCAGGCTTTGGGGTATTTGCTCCAAAAGTGAGAGTTGGATTGCACGCTGACTTCCCACTTGTGAACTGCAACTCCTTTAATCTAATGCAAGACTAAGAGGCCGAGCTAGCAATGCGGTCTGGGAGGAGCGTATTTGTACCCGGTCTGCTGTGAAGCCCTCAGACCCCCAGGCAGGTCTCCAAGAAGGCACTAGACAGAGGTACCCGAATTCATGTCCAAGTGTCAAGGTGTCCATCAAGGGCCAAGTGTTATTTTCAGAGTGTGTCCTCGCTTTGACAAGTGGCTGGAGCTCAGGAGCACCTGCACATCCCTACCGAGACCCCCCAGACCTCCTGCCACAGGACACGCAGCAAAGCTGGCTGGCTGGAGCAGGGCGACAAGAGGGTGGATGAAGGGGCTGGGACACCCACCTGGCAAGCTGCTGATGGTCTGGGGCTGTCTTGCCCTGCCAGGCTCTGGGTCAGGGAATGTCAGGTCCAGAAACGTAGGCTGTGACCCCTTGGGGCTGCAGCAAGAGTTTGTTGTGGGGCCCTGGATTAGCAGGGTCTTCATGCTGATGGCGCTGCGTGGAAGAAGCAGGAGCATTAACCATGGCCCCATGGCCTCGGCGAGTGGCTCATTACAGTTGTGTTTGTCAGCAACACCAGGCAGCGAGAGCAGAGGTCTGAGATAATGCAAATGCCACAGATTTGACCCATAATGAAAGCAGCTACTCAATCTTGAGGCCAGGTTCCATGTGTTGGTGGTTAATGTTTAACGGGAAAAAGCCTAGAGCAAAGGAATAAAGTAAGAAATATTTAATTCTACAGTGTTGGTTTGCACCATATGTTTTCCACTTAATAAATATTTTAGGCCCTTATGCTCAACAAAGCTGGGCTCTGTCTTCCGTGAGCTTGTGTGTTGTCGCTTCCCCTTAGCGAGGCAGGTCCTGGGCTCCCCACCCTCTGCCAGCGCCTCTTCTCCAGGCAATCGGGGGCAGATTTCTGCCCAGTGGCCCCATCTCAGCCTGCGGAGCCCCGGCACAAGGTCCAGCTTTGTCTCAGCCAGGAGAGGATGGGGCAACACAGGGGTCCCAGCCCACCCGGAGGTCAGTGCTGTTTGGTGGGGTCCAGGGGAGACCCCGAGGGATGTGCTCCTTGTTGGCCATCCCAGCCCTGCCTTCTCCCAGGGACCTGAGCCAAAGGGGGTCGGGACAGGGGCTCAGGGCTCTTTGGGGCTGGTGGTCGGGAGTGCAGAGCTGGGGGCTGAGCCCCTCTCACATTGCTCCTTGCTGGGGCCGGCTGGACTCTTGCCTCTTGAAGCAGCTCTCTGGGGCAGGTGCAGCAGGATCAGACCCTGTGGCCCACAGCCACAGCTTGTTTCACCCAAAGACAGCCCCACGCACTGGCAGAGCCTCACCTCCAGCCACGGGCAGCAGCCACGGGCAGCAGGGACAGGGAGGACGGGTTCACAGCCAGGGCTGAGCTCCGGGGCTTGTGCAGGTGGGTTGAGGGGCTGTGCTGGGGCGAGCGGGACCTGGGCTCAAGGGCAGCAGAAACAAGGCTCCAGCGGTGTCTGGGTGGCACTCAGAGACTTCCAGCAGTGCCCGTGGCCATCAAAGGCTTGGGAGCTCTTGGTGTCCTGGCCACCTGGACAACGTGCCTTCGCATGACATCCTCTGGGGGCTGACCGCAGGGTGCAGAATATTTACGTGTACAGACTTTTTTGGATGGGACTTTAGCATCCCGTGTGACCTGTCACCCCAACAGGCTCTTAAGTCTGGGCTGCAGTCCAGGACGAGGAACGCTGCCGTTGGATGGTACCACGTATCCCCCCACTCCCGTGGATGCACAGCTATATGTTTGGCAAGTCCCCCAAACAAATGTGACAGGTAGCGTCATTCCCGGGGAGAGCAACCCCTCCCACCATCTCCTGCTGAGCTGCCCACCGAGCCTGCTGTGCTCTTGGGGGCTTTGCCAGCCAGGACTCGGCTGGGCTGGCGTCTCAGCCCCATCCTGGCTTATATTAAGTAAAGGCCTTTTCCTTTGTGTTGCTGATCTACTGCTATGGCCGTGACTCGGTAACCCTGAGGTGCACGGTCTGCATTTTGTCCGAGGTTTGGAGAACGCCAACCCCGACTGCGAAAGAGAGCATCCCGGGACCAGGGATGTCACACATCGTACAATCTCTGCCACACACAGACATATCCAGTAACGTATATATATATTAT
>NW_009601389.1:0-1092 GCF_000690535.1 Cariama cristata | reverse complement strand
CCCTGTTTTAGCCAAACCAGGACAGGCTGAAATCATGAAAATATTTCTTTAAGGTCTGCCTCTTTGTGCTGGATGTACTAGATACTGTCTAAGGCCTCTCCTGTTGTTTGAAGAGCAAAATATTAAATATATTCCTGAGAAGTTTATTCTTCACAAAAGTATTTGAGTTCTATGTTCCAGAGTCATTCCTACAGATCTGACACTTACGTGCCGCTATATGTGGGTTTTAAGAAAAAAGTGAGTTTTGCACATATTATTTCCCAAACTATTGTAAGTCTTCTTTACTAAGATATTTTTAGTCTTGGGAGTGAATATTATGCAAATAGTAATCTGATTCATAACTCAAACCTGCCATTTTTCTCCATCCTTTTCCATCTAGTAATAGTTTTCTTGGGTTTCACTTTTTGATGGCTAGTCTGGAATGTTGTGCTGATATGTTTGTGCTAGGCTGACACTTTACTGAATTTTCCGTAAGCTGCATCTAATAATGTGAATTTTAAAAGTTGAGATACAATAGGGAAATAGACAAAGTGAGAAGAAGAAATACAACATGTAGTAAGCAACAGAATTTATGTTACACATCATCCCAAGATTTTTTTGGCAAATAATTGTTTTTGTGGTATATATAAATTACATAAGGCAAGTAATAGCTGGCTTCTTCCCATTTGTGTGGTTAAGCTAAGAGCTAAAGTTTGTAAAGTGGTTTGAGATCCTCAAATAGAATTAGCAGCTTATATGCAAATAATGTGAAAAACAGTGTCTGATTTAGTTCTACTGTAATTAATCTAGTAAGACTGTTGATCAGTGCTATTCTGGTGTCAGTAATGGTCAGTATGGTGCTAAAGTAATGTGATACTTCTCATCAGCACACCATGAGAATACTCAAGTGCAGATATTCTGAATAAACTGCACTTTGGAAATTCAGGGTACATATTTGTCATGGTTTAACCTCAGCTGGCAACTAAGCATCACACAGCTGCTTTCTCACTCCTCCCTTGCTCCCAGTGGGATGGGGAGGAGAATGGAGAAAAAAAGTAGAACTTGCAGGTTGAGATAAGAACATTTTAATAATTAAAGTAAAATAAAATATAA
>NW_009601388.1:0-454 GCF_000690535.1 Cariama cristata | reverse complement strand
AGACTGTCTTGCAGGTTTTCTGTACTTAAGGGGTTCTTGTAAGAAGGATGGAGAAAGACGTTTACCAGGGCCGGTAGTAACAGGAGAAAGGGCAATGGCATTTTTTGATGAGGCTGGTGAGACACTGGAAGAGGTTGTGCAGAGAAGGTGTGGACGCCCCACGGGCAGGGGGGTTGGACTAGATGGTCTTTCAAGGTCCTTTCCAACCCAAACCATTCTATAATTCTACAATTTGTACTGGCAGCGATGGTGGCTCTGGTGGGTCCTTCCCTGCAGAGCACCGAGTTTTGGATGAAAGAGTTTCTACACCAGTATGTCTTTGGAATCTGAGTTCATCCCAGAGAGCTGGAAGGACGTATCCCTCA
The DNA here is from genome assembly GCF_000690535.1 of Cariama cristata. NCBI lineage: Eukaryota > Metazoa > Chordata > Aves > Cariamiformes > Cariamidae > Cariama > Cariama cristata. The sequence goes on along the minus strand of NW_009601388.1, from coordinate 89 downwards.
ACAGCATCTAGATCCATTTCTCTCACAACCCCTTGATTCCCTATATTTACTAGAGAGTGAGAGCAGGGATGTCACAAGAGGCAGAAGAG
>NW_009601387.1:0-281 GCF_000690535.1 Cariama cristata | reverse complement strand
ATCATCCAGGACTACATCAGGTCCCCCCACGCCGACAGCATGCGCAAGAGGAACCAGGTCGTCTTCAGCATGCTGGAGGCGGAGGCCGAGTACGTCCAGCAGCTCCACATCCTCGTCAACAACTTCCTGCGGCCGCTGCGGATGGCGGCCAGCTCCAAGAAGCCTCCCATCACGCACGACGATGTCAGCAGCATTTTCCTCAACAGGCGAGTGCCGTCCCGGGCTCCGGGAGCTCTGCGGCACCCCGGCAGAGCCAGCAGACGCTGGGCAGGCGTTGGGGT
>NW_009601386.1:0-253 GCF_000690535.1 Cariama cristata | reverse complement strand
TAAACCCCTTGATGGCCAACGAGGCGCCAACTCATTCCTTGTTGACCAATGGGATGCTGCGTTGTTTTTCATTGGTCGATTTGACTTTGGCACCGTCGCTGCGTCATAGGTCGTGCTCATCGGCCAATGCCGTGCCAGCTTCTCTTCCATTGGTCCACGTGGCCATGACCTCAGCTTCCCTGGTTCATTTCCGGCCCAACGGTGGGGCTGTTCCCATTGGCCAACACAACGTTGGTGGTCCCCGTGGCCCCGC
>NW_009601385.1:0-539 GCF_000690535.1 Cariama cristata | reverse complement strand
TCCTTTAACTCTCACCAATGTGACAGTCAGCTAATGCAACCCTATCACAATTCCCTCTCACCTGCCCAGCTCCATGTTTCCCATATATCACTGCTCCTACTGAATTGACAGCTGCTACCACCTCACAACCATCACCAGTTTTTCAGACATCATTTATGCATGAGAAGTTTCCTCCATGCCTTTAGAACTACTCAAAAACTTTACCACATTTTTTTTTTTCTACTACAGAGCCAGGCACACAGACATCTCCATTTCACAGCTCCACAGCTACATTTACCTAGAGCTATCAACAACTTCCCCACAGAGGCTTACCTCAGTTTAAATTTCCACACACAGCCATTATTTCTCATTCTAGTCCTATGTGACACCTATCAAGACCAGCAAAAAAAGTGGGTTCTATTCAAATGGCTCTAACTACCCACAGCCATTCAATAAACCTGCTTAGCATTGTCCTTCCACAACCATTTTCAGCTACTACAACTTTTAAGATCAGCCTATTATTGCCTATTGATTTCTTTTGCTTCAAAAATATTGAAGGC
>NW_009601384.1:0-834 GCF_000690535.1 Cariama cristata | reverse complement strand
GGCGACCGAGCGTTCGCCTCGGCCTGGAGTGGAGCTGGCTGCGCGCAGTCTCCTTGTTTGCCCTCTGTAGGGCTGGCGTGGGGCCTCATCAAGGGACCGTTAGTGAGTGTCTGCGGGAGTTTTGAAAGTTAGATCACGTTTTGCACACTTTCTGTGTCAGTTGCACTGGCCCTTTGCTGTTTTTGAAAATCCAGCATGTAAATAATATACAGAATGTCAAGTACTGTATTATTTATTTGGAGGAGGGTCCATTAAGATAACTGTGGAAGGACCAAACGAACATTGAATAAACTCTTTTCTACTTGTCACCTGTATTTGCTGGCAGTGTATGTACACAGCTGGGAGAGGAAACACATTGGCAGAGAACCAGCTTACCCCAGTAGTTACCTCCAGCCTCCGCAAAACAATGATGCCCGATGGTGCCATTCCCCGTTTGAAACTGACACACGCTGGCTTGGTCATGGCTCGGGGTGGGGGCCCGGGGAAATTAGATGCACTGGCCTAAGTGTAGGAAAACAAAACTTTAAAAATAAAACAGCCTGTTACTGTTTTTCCAGCAGGTCTGCAATCCAGGTGCATACTCCTAACCGAGTTGGCACTGGAGCACTGGAAACACTGAAGGGAAGGAAATAGTCATAATGTCGTAAAATATTTTATTCACTTTATTGCCTTTCTATCTGATATTAAAAAGTGATATTAAAAGAGCATACACGTCGAAAGTTGCCCTCGGGGGTGCTCCGCTCTCGGGGCAGCAGGGAACGGGTGCACCGCAGGCCGGACCGCGCTCCGAGCCTTGCCTGCCTGGAGTTCGGGCAGAAGGAACAACACTTACCC
>NW_009601383.1:16652-17117 GCF_000690535.1 Cariama cristata | reverse complement strand
CCCGGCCCGGCCCGAAGGCGCGGGGCCTCCGGGGCTGCGCTGGCGCCGCCGCCTCCTCACAGAAAATAGCGAGCGCCGGAACCCCCTGTTCTCCCCGGTTTATTTTCTGGCGCATCAGGGGGGCAGGGAGGCCCCTGTCTTGCCCCATGGCGGCGGAGCCCTGCCGGCAGTGCCGCCTCGGGTTCCTGGGCCTGGAGTCTTCCTTTAGGAGCAAAAAAACCCAACCCTTTTCTTGCTTTTTTAAAATTTATTTTCGTTCTCCTTTCATTTTTTGAGTCTCAAAAAGAGCAGGGAGGCCCCTGGCTTTCCCCCTCACCCTACACCTGACACAGCCCTGTCAGCAGCACCACTTCAGAGGTGGTCACTGAGCCTGTGGTCTCTCTTCCAGAGGCCAAAAAAATTCCTTTTTTCTCTCATTTTTTATGTCAAGATTAAATTTGTTTGAGATGTCGGTTTTTGATTTTT
>NW_009601383.1:11282-16631 GCF_000690535.1 Cariama cristata | reverse complement strand
CGCTCAAGTGCTGCACTTTAGCATGGAGGACATTAACGCAGCCCCTGGACATGCGGGAAGACCCTCAGGGCTCCTCTCCCTGTCACATTTCTGGTGGTAAAACAAACCCTCAGTGAAAGGGACTAGTCCTGGGACAGCTTGTGTCAGCCAGGACCGCGCGTGGCTCCAGTTTCTGTGCTGGAATGTAAATTTTCTCCCATTTGTGGTCAGCAGAGCTATTAGGAAGTGGAGATGCAGGGACAGAAAACAAATCCCTTCTCCGTGTCGTTGTTACAGCTTAAAAAAAGCGGTATTTGTTTTAAAACTCTTGAAATCAAGCTCATCTCAGTAAGTTCATCTTGTTTGCCTTCGAGGATGGGTTTTCACTGTGCAATAATTTTAGCAGGTGGTAAATCTGGAAGCCTTGATGAAAGCTCACGTTTTCCTGGCCAGTAGTAAAACGTAGGTATGGTAGCCTTTGAATGACTCTGATTTTGTGTTTTTCCTCACTTGTAGTTGAGCAGTTTACACCTGAAGGAGGAAAAAACCAAACCAGATGCCAATGGTGAGTTCCGGCCGCTCAGATGGTCTTAGAAAGGGCATAATGTGTTTCCGTTGGGTGTGGAGCACTGCTGCCAAAGTAAATTCCCGATTAGTTGAGAAATTCCATAAAAGGGAAACATAAAGCTAAGATGAAACAGCAGCATAGGCTAAATATCTGGCTCACATGCTTGTTCTGCTAGGCTAACTTTTTTTAATCATGTTTTGCTGTATTCAAGGAGCTCTGCAGGCCAAATCTGCTGGTATGGCTGATAAACTTCAATTTGGCCATACAGAGCAGGCCGTAACTTGGGTTTCTTCTGTGCACTGATAGAGCAGGGCTGTCGTCAGGAAAATGGGGGTTTTTGTAGCTTTTCCCACAATATTTAAAACCTAAAACTCTGTGGGTGTGGGCTGCCTGACCTCACACCTGCCCCAAAAACGTCTGTTTTAATTTAGGTGCTGTTGTCAAGGCAGATGACAACATAGAGAAGACGGAGGATGAGGAGAAGGGTAAGTGCCTTCTTGAAAAAAGCTTTGGCAAGCAATGTTGAAAAGAAATTAATTTCGTATATACTTAAAGTAAGTCTGCCTTATGTCTCAGGATGGATGATCTTGTATCCTGCCCCAAGGACTTAATTGTAAGACATGTCCTTCCTCCATAATACTTTTAAAGCCATTGGGCCCTGTAATAACTTGGGAGACTCCTGGATTAGAGTGGAGAGAAATAAGGGGATAGCAGTCTCCTCAAAGGCAGGACTGGATACAGGAGCAGTTGGATAACCTGGAGCTGGAATTGCTGTAGCAACCAACATGTTGCATTTATAAAATGGCTGTTAAGAGGTGGGTACTGGCTCTAAATCTTTCAGAAGGTGGCTTTAGAAAACAGATGATGTAGCAAAACCCCAAAGTGCAGCAGTTTAACTTTCCATTTTCATCTCACTTATCCTCAGCCCTTGCTGCATTTCAGCCCTGGAATCTTTCAAAGTACCGCTTGTCCTCAAACTTTCCTTAAAAAGAGAAAAAAAACCTAAAAGGTGTCTGCCCACATGTCAGATAACAGCGAGGCTTTAAGAGGCTTTTAACCCTGTCCCACCTCGCAGTTAGATGTTAAGCTATAATACCTTAAATAAGCAGAGTTCTGTATCTCTTAAGGTCCCCCTCAAAACAGTGCTTGCTTTGGTTTGCCTTCCTGGATATTAAATGTGAATCTCTGGGATATTGTGATAAATGTCTCATTCAGGAAGTTTGGGCATTTTTTTATGAGATTTCTCTGTAACAGAGAATTTCAGTGTTTGGACGCATCTTGTCCTTTTTAACTGGCTCAGTACTGCAGCCTTTCAGTGGGAGCCACGCCTGAAACGGGCTGTGATGGTATTTGTTTTTTTCTACCTCTTTTTTTCAACAGAGGACAGAGCTGCCCAGTCCTTGTTGAACAAGCTAATTCGCAGTAACTTGGTTGACACAACAAATCAAGTGGAGGTGTTGCAGAGGGATCCCACGTCGCCTCTCTACTCCGTGAAGTCTTTTGAGGAGCTGCATCTGTAAGTGCCTGTCAGTTCAAAGCTGCTAAAAGGGTAATGAGTTGGGATGAGCCAGAGACTTCTCTCTGTTGAGCTGTTAAAACCTGGCAACAGAAATATTAAACCGGCTCCCTTATGACTATATTTTTCAGCGTATTGTTTGGCCCGCTCAGTTGTAGTAAGCCTCGTTCTTGAACTCAGGGAGAGCAGCACTGACTCACTTTTTGGCGAGTCTCACTTTGGTAAGAGCAGATTTGAGTTTGGAGCCGATCGGATAGTTGGAGCCTCCCATCGTGTCCTGATAGATTCCCTGGCTGCATAGGAGATACTGCTTAAAAGTGCGTGGGTTTCTGTTTCAAGTTACTGCAAATTTGTCATTAATAAATTAGCATATCATTTATTGTAGTATTTAAATGCAAGGAGAATAATTTTATCTTGGTGCCTTGCGAAGGCTTCCATCTGAAACAAGCTCGTTTTAATTCCTGGTCTGTGTAGAGCTAGCATTGCTTTCTGTAACCAGCTCTCGCAACGCTATCCTGAATTTTAATATGTGGGTTTTGGTCTTCAAATGCATAGCGGAGCTCACGTGCGATAAGCTGGAGGAGGTGAACGGAGGAGGGAGGGCTGTCCTTCCACGGCCACTGCCACCAGGGTTACGTGAAGTGCAAAGTGAGACCTTTGCTGTGTCCGAGGTATCCTTATTTCACCTCCAGTTCCCCAGGAAATGCGTGGTCGCTGGGAGCAGGTGTTGCAGCAGCACGGCCGTGTTTTGGAAAACACGAGATTGGTTTTATGAGCGGAAGTAATGAACGCGACCGTCTTCTCTCCCTGTTTTCTGACTGTTATTTGTGAAGGTCCAGCAGCAGCAGTGAATAGCGCAAAGGGAAAAGCTTCTCTTTTCTCTGCCAGCGATATTGGGTTTATGTACTGGAGAAACTACTAGCCTTAGGATTTTCTGTCTCTTCCTATTGAATACCTTTACCAGTGGATCTTTCAAACTGTGGTAGCTGAATTTAAGGCATGATAGATTTATATATTTTTTTAATGCGCTAAAGAGGCTGTTCTGTTGGGGTTGTTGGTTATATTGATGATCTCCGTTTTGTTGCTCTTTTGCAAGCTCCACGGGGAAATGGGAGCTGGTGAAACTTTGCACCATGAAATGTCAGGATGTCATTTCACTTTGTTAATGGTAGTGGTTGAACGTCTACAAAAAAAGCTGAGATCCTGTAGTGCCTGTTAGACTAATTCCCATCTTTCAAAAGCCAAACAGTCCGAGTGAGTTAATGATGGGGGCGGCCAGACTAATTGAGTCTTCATTTTGTTATGACTTGGTGTATCCTTGGCAACTGCTGCAGAATTGGGCTTTGTATGTCCTTTCTTCTGAGCAGCACAAGGTTACATTTTCAAAGAGCTTTTGTTCCAGCTGTCATCTGAAAGTAATATGGGATTTTTAAAAAGCATGTTGTGCTGAATAGGAAGTTCTTAACAGTGGGAAATGGTGGGTAGGAAACCTGTAACCCACTTTGAAAGGAAAGCCCTTACTTCTGAGCACCAACAGCACTCCAGTAAGCACTTGGAGGTCACCGGCTAAGAGTTCGCTAGCACCATAACCTGAATTTTAGGTTGTTCTTGGATCTCCTTGTCCACACAAGTGTCTGCTGAGACTGGAAAGCTCTCTTGAGAAAAAGCAATTGATGAGCATTTGAGGACTAGCAGTGTCACCACACGCTTCGGTTTGAGTGCTGGGTTATAACCATGGATCACTAGATGTAGGCACGGCGAACTAAGTTTATCAGTCGTTCACCAGTTTTGTGCACTAAGCCAGTATCACTCTGGTGTTAAGGCATCAGTTTGTATCACAGAATCTGTCACGACTTACTGAAGTCCTTGCAGTGATTTCATGTTGTTATACTTCATTCTGTTCCTCGTGTACTGAGGTCGCTTTGTCCCGTATTTGAGTCTTCAAGGAGTGATAATTTTGGTGCTGAGATTAGACATCACTGAGGAAAAAGGATTGGCCTGAAGGACAGGATTAATGCTCTCTGCTCTGGGATTCCTGGGATTGTCTGAAAAGCTGCTTTAGAACAAGAAGCCCGGCGCTAGCCCTAGAGCTATGACACAAGGTTTTCCACGTAGCTGTGAAAGGCAGGTGTGCAGGCTGACTTAGTAAATTGAGGGATTTTTGCAAAGCTTCCTTTCCAAACTTTCTGCTGTCACTTACTGTAGCTTCCAGGCACTGATCATAGGCATTTCACCAGTGTGATTGTAGCACGTGCACAGATAGGGGCAGCTCTCGGTCTGATTGCAAGGGTTTTTCTCACCTTTTTGTGCGCAAATGAAAACCGAATGGACTTTAATAGCTCACGGTATAAAAACTCTGTTTTCAGGAAACCACAGCTCCTGCAAGGAGTCTATGCCATGGGCTTCAACAGACCATCTAAGATACAAGAGAATGCCCTGCCCATGTTGAACCGTACGTACACATACTTTCTACTCCCTTCCAGTATAGGAAGGATTTGAAAGATTTAGTGAACTATTACTGAACTTTGGAGGGGAGGATGATGATGAGGAAGCTGTCTGGGCTGTGGTGAAAAGGTTCCTGTGTCACGGTGTTTCCGTGGTCACGAACGATGTGATAGCAGCCATGGATTTGTCCTTTTGCTAGGGCTGGTACCGAACACACAGTGCCGCAGTGTTCGGCTGAGGTCAATCCGATTTTCCCAGTAAGTGCAGAGGAGAAATAATAACGCTCCTATGGAACGTAGCTCCAGAAATCCTGGGTGGGTGGGAAAACTTGAGATGCTGTATTGCCTGCGTGGCTGGCTTTCTTCACGGCGCCCCTGAGCTGAAATGTATGAAGTATTGAGACACTAGGGGGAGATATGCAAAATGGAAAAGTACTGACAGATAATCGCAGTTTTCTTTCCAAATCTCCATAATCAAGAGGTGCTGAAAGAGCGAGTTGGCAGAAACTAACATCTGCCCTGTGGAGTGTAGCTGGTCAAGTTAGGCACCAGTCCAGAGCAGTGGTAAATCTAAAAGGTATTAAAATGCCACTCGCTGCATTTCCTTTATCATTCAACCCCATGATTACGTTGTCTGGGTGGCTCATCTGGTTGAGCTCCTGTCTGCTGTGTGTTCTGCAGCCCACAGAACTTGATCGCACAATCTCAGTCCGGTACTGGCAAGACGGCTGCCTTTGTCCTGGCCATGCTCAGTCGTGTTGAACCTGGGAACAAGTATCCACAGGTGAAGTTTCTGGGACGTGACTGTTTCGGGGGGTGGGGGGTTTGGTGGTGGTGCAGTG